>NC_063355.1:41071042-41152363 GCF_021869965.1 Rhincodon typus | reverse complement strand
TATGGGGGCAGGTGTAGCACTTCCTGCGGTTGCAGGGAAAAGTGCCGGGTGTGGTGGAGCTGGAGGGGAGTGTGGAGCGGACAAGGGAGTCACGGAGAGAGTGGTCCCTCCGGAAAGCAGATAAGGGTGGGGAGGGAAAGATGTCTTTGGTGGTGGGGTCGGATTGCAGATGGCGGAAGTGTCGGAGGATGATGCGTTGGATCCGGAGGTTGGTGGGGTGGTACGTGAGGACGAGGGGGATTCTTTTTTGGTTTTTATTGCGTGGACGGGGTGTGAGGGATGAGGTGCGGGAGATGTGGGAGACACGGTTGAGGGCGTTCTCGACCACCGAGGAGGGGAAGTTACGGTCCTTGAAAAACGAGGACAACTGAGATGTACGGGAGTGGAATGCCTCATCCTGGGAGCAGATGCGGCGGAGGCGAAGGAATTGGGAATCGGGGATAGCATTTTTGCAGGAAGGTGGGTGGGAGGAGGAGTATTCTAGGTAGCTGTGGGAGTCGGTGGGCTTGAAATGAATATCGGTTTCGAGGTGGTTGCCCGATATGGAGACAGAGAGGTCCAGAACCTTTTCATCGTGTTGGGTTGTGTAATGTTTAACATAGAACCTTAAAATCTAAATCCATAGTCCCTTAGTTTGTATAAAATTCAAATTGTCATTTGTTAGTATAGAACTTGACTGTTGCTGAAAAGGACATTTTGTCAAAGCTTTTTGTCATGCACTCATCATGACAATTTCCAAGAAATACCAAAGTAAAGGGAACACAGTATTATACTGTATGCAAGGAGAGTGTTGATTGACAAGTGGAGTTTGGTAGAGGCTTTGCCATGGAGACTGCAAGTAATGATGACAGTTAATTGCACATTGGATTAACTAGTAAATTTGTCTGCATGTCCCCTGTGGATGCTGCCATCAGACAAAAAGATGTTCGGCCTGTCAGATAAACGAATAATGTAGTGTGCAAATTTAAGTGCCAGTATGATGCTAGGTACGTCGACTGTATGTCCCAAAAATTGACAGATCATATTCCTTCATCTGTTTGCAACTCTCAAGGAACCGACCAACTCTAGCAGCTGCATTTGAAAAACTCAACACAATGGACAGCATTGAATGTGATTCTGTGATTGAACAATATTTGTCAGATATTCCAGAATGTGCAAAGAATTATGTTGATGACCACTTTAGAATTATCAGTCAGCCTTGCAGATATTAATACACAAAGCCCTGCTCTTTGCAGAGAGAACATGTATTATGTCTGATTCAATGTAACAAAATAGGTGACAGCTATTCTATGATTCATTTCTTATGATGATGTCTTGACCAGTCACAGTCAACCTGCCTGGTTTAAAATTTAAACGACACTTGGCATTTAACTGTCAGTTCTCATTGCATTTTCCATAGCCGTGCTTGTACAGTCAGTCCATTTGCCAACCAGTCCGCACTCTCGTCTATAAATATAAATGTTGCTTCGTCTTTATTGCTCTGTGTGCTAGACCAAAAGCTTTGACAAAACATCTTTTTACAGTAAGACTAAAATTTAAATATTTGACGTTAATCAATTGTTTGTGTACCAGTGAGACAAGATTGTGGTAGAGGGCCTTTCCTAAATTTTTTTTTCCCAAAATTCAAAAAGCACAAATTAGCAAGTAAACAATGTAAAAACAAATAGGATGAATTGCCTCAGTCTCTACAGGTCTGTCTTCACAATGGTTTAATGGCTGAGGCTGGCTCTGGAGCTGAAGTTTCTGCACCTTTTCTTTAAGCAAGACTATATTTATGATCAAATATTAACATTGTTACAAGTTTTGGGAAGTTGCACAGATTCCTTTTCTAGTTTGTTTCTCCACAGATCATAACAAATTTTAAATTTAACCAGCATGGTGATATGGTTGATATATAGATTTCAGATCATATCTGATTTAGTGCTAAAAACAACTGTTTCTTTTTGTCAACAAAGGATCACTAGTTTACTACAAATGAAACTCAAACAAATATTCAAAGAATTCTGAAAAAGATTTTCTGAAAAGGATTTGACTGTGCAAAGATGGATATAACTTGTACTGTAATATCCCACCCTTAGCGTGAGGCAAATGACGAACAGAAAAATGATGGCCAAACACTCCACAGAACACAACAAATAGTAAATGCGATCAAATGGATCCCACAGATTTCTCAGTAATCACCCCAGACATCATTGACAATGCAGATTACTAAATTCCATTAAAACCCATTTCTTCCCTCTTGAAACTCCCTCAAATGCTGCTCTGTCATGAGCCACTTAAGTGACTGTTCACATTATGGTGGGTCATCTTCCATTTCTGGGAGTACGCTCCCCTGAGTTCTTGGAAACTGCACTTCGTCGCATTTACAACTCCAACATTGCACAAACAGCGAGTTTTACCCAGCTAGTCCAGCCCTTGGATGTTTCCTGACTTCAGTCGTGCCCAGTTGCACAAAGAACGTACTGCCTCTGGACTTCAAATTCCTATTCCCTGTTGTACTGAATTATTAATTTATTCACTAGTTTCTTTTGAGCCCTTCACAGCTCCTAAGATTTCTCTGAGTACCAACTGTACAGAACCCATGCAGTTCAGTTGTCTAACTAGCAATTCAGTACAAGCAGACCTAACAGCAATCTGTGTTAGCACAAAGTCTGCTTTACTCTTCCTTTCTCTCTTTCTCTTTTGCACAGTCTTCTAGTCTCCTTACGTGTCAGCTTTGAACTTCATCTTCCAAACGATCCTCCGTGATCAATTGAGATCCTTGCCAAAGCCCATTCACCGCTACTAGATAAAGTTGCATGCAATTAATTTTTTGGAACAGTCATATGCAGCAACATTGGAACTGTCTGTGGCCCTAAATGTTGACAGTATTCAGTATATTGGCTCCTGGAGCACAAGTTGACACAACGAAGGAATTCATCACAATGTAATGGAACTCAAAATCATGCACTCAGATGTTAAATATCAATCAACTTCATTAACACATGATGGTTGTGCTTGCCTTTCAAAGTTTTCATAGTCATTACTTAGATGAACAAGACAATTATTTCAGCCTTCTTTGGTCTGGAATGTAGCTGCTTCCATGAATAAACAGGAATCCCAAAGTGGAACTACCATAATGTTAGCAGTCCTCTGCTTGTAGGCTGTTGTTTGATTGATTTTTCCATTATTCATACTGAAGGTTTGTTATCTTGTAGAGATGACTAGGCAACTGGAGATTTGCAGCCTCCATTAAAATACTTCTAGTTTTCAAATTTCTTTACATCAATTTGGGAACAGCTTGAATCCCTTTTTGAAAATAAAAAGTCGATATCAAAAGAAACTGACCCTATGATCAAAGGTAAGCAAAACAGAGTAGGAGAGAAATTTATTGTATGTTGTGTGAGTCTGCGTGTGAAGCCTTAGAGTGCAATATCCTTTCAACACTGATAAGATTTATCAGTCTTGAATGGCCTAAATGTGTTGAGTGAGAAGATATTGATGGGATTGTGCCTCAGGATACATCACTACCTTCAGGACAACAGGACAGATTATTGAGAAAATGTTATAGTTGGTGCAGTGGAATGACATAGTATTCAACTAATTCAATGCTACCTTTGCAAAGTTGAGGCTATGCAGGAATAATGAAGTGTCAGTTTGGGTCAAAAAAGTTTGTTATTATAGCTTCAAACTGTTATAGAAAAGCTGCTCATGGCAATGCAGGAAAATTACAACAAAAAGATTGCACAATTTTCAGTTTTTAGAAAGGAAATTTATTATAGTCACCGAATTTGCAATGACTGCTTAGATGGTTACTTAACATAGTTTGAATTAACGTTGTAATTGAACTCAAGCATGTTGTTACATTTTGACATTACTCAATATCTTACTACATAAGAAAGCACTAATTCCATGAAAAGAAAATATAGGTTACCAATGGTACCTCTAGCATTAAAGCAACAGTGTGTGCAGCTAACTCCCAGCTGATGTTGGCACATTCGTGGAATTTTTATTCGCAGTTAAGTTTTGTGGAAAGGTGTCCAAAAGCATCCGCTATTGGAGGCTCAAATAAATGTCTTCCATTCTTCCAGAAGGGGGGAAAGAAACAACCAGCTCATATAAAATGTTGATCATTGAATGGAGCGAGCAATGCTTGTCAGGAAGTCTGCATGAAGATTCTTCAACTTCACTCCAAGAAGGAAAAAGGGCGAGACTTTATTTTCGGTGGAAATGAGATAACAGTCAGAGTACCGGTGAAAGGCATAAGTGATTAAGCATTTTTATTGGAAAGGAAACCTCTTAAGTGGCCATGACCAGAAGCCATTCAGTCAAGCCAATTTTTCCTTTCAGTAGAATAGTTATAATCTTGAGAAAGATTAGTCCATTTTCATCCGCACTGGAAGTGTGGTCTCATCTGCCTAATAAACAAAGCATACAGAATTAGTTACCTAATATTTATTTCACAAAATTATATGTCCAAGGTTACTGGGTGGTGTGGAATGTTTGGTGCTGGCCTTAACCTGCGGAACTGGATTGACTAAAGCAGAGATTGTTGGAAAGATAAGTTTGTTTTTTGTTTAAGTAATGAAGGTTCTATAAGGGAATAGTTATTGCGGTGTCAATCCCGTTGAAACGTACTGCTTTGTTTCTGACGGAAATTTAATTGTCTTTGTTTAATAGTCAGTTGAGAATTGTGTGTGCATTATGAGAAACCTCTCCTATCAAGTGCACAGAGAAGTACCAGGAGCTGATAAATTCAGAGAACCAGCAACTGATCACCAGACTGGAACAGGAAGTGCTCAGAAGAAGAAGAAAGATGATTCTAGTTGCTTTGGTGGAAAGAAGGCAAAAGGTAATCCTGTGACAGCAAAAATCTAGAATGAACTTGCACCCTGTAATGTGGGAGTATCACCTTCATATCACTTATGTAAAATTAATGAGAGTTTAATTACAAAAATATGATTGTGGATGATAATTTTTTTATTGCAAAGGAAGAATAGTTCGATGTTGTATCCGAATTGACTTCTGAAAAATTTCATAAGTTTTTAATAAAAGGATTGTATGTTGAAACATGAAAGGTTTCATTAATTCCAAGCCAGCCACCCACCCAATCCCCTCTCTATTGTGTTAACTCAAGTCCTATCATTTTCATTGCCTGCCTCTGTAGTATATACGTGCAATCGTGGCCAGTGGCCAAACAGTTTTTTGAGTAGTGCCGGATCATGTTATATTCCATTGTGGTTTTAATAATGGTTGACAAAAATGCTCATTTAATAGTGTTTTGTTCGTGATTTTCATCTTGATCATCAAGCTCCTAAACTGATAAAACACAAGTGGGATTGGAAATATGTTGTGTAATCTTACTGACCTAACAAAAAGCAAGTACATATGGCAAAATTAGAGCACCATTAGGCAGATAACTCTGCCTAAAGAGGGAAATCGTGTTTTCTAATTTAATGAATTTTGCTACTTTGCATGTCCAATTTGACTGTTCCTTTTCTTCTCTACACATTTCTTTGCTGCTTTTTCTCTATTTAGAGGAGTGGTTTAATCAAGGTAAGTCTGTTTTTGTTTTTCGGGTTTTGAAGGAAAGAAAGAACAGAAAAATGGAAATGACGGACCTGTTGGATTTGGTGTTAATAGAATGGAAAGTGTTGAAATCTATTATAAAGGATATGATAGCCAGAGTCATAGAAGATAATATGATTTGACAGTTAATAGAACATTACAGCGCAGTACAGTCCGTTCGGCCCTCGATGTTGCACCGTAGATTAATGTAGGTTTATAAAAGGGATATCATTTTTGACAAACCTATTGAATTTTTTTGAGAATGTCACTTTTAACACAGATAAAGGGTGACCATTGGATGTGATATATTTGGATATTGAAAGGCTTTTCATCAGGCCGTACACAGGAGTTGATAAACAAAATTTGAGAATTAGTGAACAGACCAAAGCAGAGAGTGGAAATAAATTAGTCATTCTCAGGATAGCAGATTCTTACTTGCGGGGCTCCACAAGGATAAATTCTGGGGTCTTAACTGTTGACAATTCACTTCACTTCACTGATTTGAATGTGGCACCAAATGTGCTATATCCACACTTTCTGATGACAGAAAACTGGACGGGAATGCGAGCTAAAGGAGAAAGCAAAGAGGCTTTGAGTTGGCTTCCTAGGGCTAATTTAATGGGCAAAATCTGGCGGATGGAATATGGTGTGAACAAGAATGAAGTAGTAGCAACTGTTTGGTAGAAAAACAGAAGGGCAGAGTAATACTTAAATATCGGGAGGCAGGGAAGAATTGGCAACCAAAGGGATTTGTGTGTCCGAGTTCATGTCACCAAAATCTAGAATCTAGATGCTCCAAAGAATTAGGAAGGCAAATGGTATATTGCCCTTTATCGTAAGTAGATTTGAATGCAGGATTGAAGGTGCCTTATTATACTTGTATAGAGCCTTAGTGAAATTTCAGTTGGGATATGGAGTACATTTGGTCTCCTTGTCAGGTAAGGAATACAATAAAGGTTCAGCAGACTAATCCCAGAATAAAGGGAAGGCCACTCAAGATTGAAATGAGGAGGAATTTTTCATTTGCAAGAGTGGTGAATCTTTGGGAAGCTCTATCCAAGAGGCCTGTGGACATTCAGTTATTGAGCATGTGAAGATAGAAATTGATAGATTTCTGGACACTAACAAGATTAAGGCTATGAGGGTACTGTGGAAAGTAACTTTGAGGTATACTATCAACCATTGTTTAATTGATGAGAAGCTTTGAGTGTTCAGTGATTATTCCAGTGTTTCTGTTATTTCTTCATTTGCTCCTGTTTATGATGTGATTTTGGAATTATTATCATGGAAATAATTGAGGAACATTTACTATATGGGTTAATACTATACTTCAATAAGGAAAATATGGACCATTTGCCTTACCTCGAGAGCCTTCTCTGGATGGAAGCGTACCTCGACAATTAAATTCTTCTTCACCTTTAATGGGCCAGCTTAACCATCAGCCAACTAAGGAAAAGATTTCTGAAGATGACAGTCTCCAATCTCTAGGACCATGGTCAAGGTTTAAGAAGTAAAAGAGATCCCTGTGTTCCTATATACTTGGTTAGAAATCTGTTATAGTCCAACGGGTTTATTTGAAAACACAGGCTTTCGAAGCCTCGTTCCTTCAGGTGTCAGTGAGTGAGAGAAACCTGTTGGACTATAATCTGGTGTCGTGTGATTTCTGACCTTGTCCACCGTAGTCCAACACCGGCACCTCCACTCCATGCCTATATCTTTGAGTGACTGAGACAACCTGGACACCTTAGAGCACTGGAGATGTACTTCCTGTGGTGCCTTCTGCAAGATTCTGTCAATATCATAGTGAGAAAAGTGGTCCAACAGCAACTGTCCTCTACAATGTTAAATTGTCCAGCACGGACTGGCTGGTCATTCAAATATGCATCCAAATTAGGTGCAGGAGTGGGCCATTCTGATTGTGGCCTCAACTTCATATCCATTTTTCTCTCAATAAGTATGTATCAACTCAAAGCACACTCCATTGGTGGTATGGCTCATGTACATGACAGCAGACTCCCGAACAGCGCTTCCTCTAAACTGTACAGCCATGCAGCAACTGCGAAGGTCGACATGCCAGTGAATGGCTCCTAGTTCCAGAAGTTGCTGCTGTACATGGGCCTTGGAGGTGCCCACAGCAGGAAAAAAAACTCCAGGGAATGTTTCTCTTAAAGCAGTTGATCTGTTCTGAACAAATCCGTGACAGGAGACTATCGGGAAGGCAGCACAAAGACTTTATGAATGTCCTCAAAGCATCTCTGAATAGGTCAAACATGTGTGCTGGTTTAGGGGAGACCTTGTGACTAACCAAAATGGTGGTGACTCATTCGGTAAGGTACTGGGAACATTAAGATACTTTGGATGCTTAGAGGTGAACTAGAGGCATGGGGGAGGAAAAAGTGCACAAAGCTCTAATGTATTCATCTACCTGACTCAAACACCACCTGCTGCACGTGTGCTCTTAGCCATTCCAGAGTTCATTGATGCATAGGGACTGTCCCGGAAAAAAGGACTAAGTTATGGTAGTTACATAATTCCCTGGTTAGATTCAATTTAAAGTGTGGTGGCAGGGTAGGTTGCTCCATTCGGAGCTCCACTCTGCTCACCAGTTCCCCTTCCTTTTCCTTTCTTTTTTTTCTTCTTTTCTCTCTGCAGTAATTATATTTTCCCCCACCCTCCCTACTCCCCGCCCTTTTAACTATCTACATAAGGAGTCAGGTCACAACCGGGGACTACGAACCCATGGGACAGTGTGACGGCAGCAGTTGGTGGTAAGAGCGGGCTAGTGTGGCAGCAACCTCCTGGGCGATTGGAGCAGCTGCTGCATCATTGTGGAGAAAGGACTTGGGACTCTGGACTTTTTTTTCTCTTGCTTACCTTTTGGCTCTGTTAAATCTTGTAATTCGGGATTTTGTAAAGTTCTGTCAGTGAATGGTGACTTTGTGCACTTTTTGCCGTACTTGTGTATTTCTATACTTAGTACATGTGATAACTAAATCTACGAGGTATCACATCTCAAAACATAGAAGGGAACTGTTGGGTGGAATGCCAATCAAGTGGACTGCTTTGTCTTGAGTAGTGCCTAATTTCTTGAGTTTTGGAGCTTCGCACGGCCAGGCAAGTACTCTATACCAGTTCTGCTTTGAATTTCATCGATGGTAGAATGTCACCTGACAAGTCTGGAGGTGTTATTTGCCACAATACTTCATTTGACCTCCTCTTGTAATCGCAGTGCTTTTTGAGATCAACTTGAATAAGCATTTCAAGTTGGAGTTTGATCGATTGTTTGTTGAGCAAATTTATTGAGGAGCAATGGTAAGCAAATTGCATTGAATTAGAAATAAACCACGTTCTAATTGAATGGCAGCACTGGCTCAAGGCCTACTCCCAAAACCTCCAGTTTTAACATGAAATGAGAGAGAGAATATAATAGAGCATTAACCTTTGCATGGGATTCTTTGACCTTTTTAGTGTTGGTTAGATGTGGTGTATTGAGTTCAAAATATCTTAATTGCTAATGTGATTGTTCTCTAAAATGACATCAGTCTGGTAACTGTCTTTCTTTGCTTATCTTTTCCTCGCTCAGGTAAAAGAAATGCAGATGCTGACAAAAACTTTGATACTTTGGACTTGCCAAAGCGTATAGAACCAGTGCAAGGTAAATTGTATGTATGCTGAAATATTCAACAACATTGTGCCTGCTAGAAATCCATTTTAATTGCTATATCTGACATTCATTCAATTGTTCCTTGTTCTTTTGTCACTGTTCCATACTGTACATAAAGATTCTAAAGCCATTCTGAAAATGTCCTTTTTTAAAGTGACTCTCAATGTAAACAATAGGCTGTTTTGTCCACCCTCCACATTGGCCAACTCTAATCCAAGCAAAATGAACTTGATTTGTTAGCATTAAAAAAAGTACACAAATAGACCAAGAAGAAATAATACGTGCAAATGCCAGAAAAGGATGAAGGATGAATCTTGATTAAACGGCAGGCATTGTCTTAGCAGGAGATGAAAGGAGGAAACCAAGGGCAAGAGTAGGCCATTCAGCCCTTCTCTTGTTCTGCCATTCAACAGAACATCGCTGAGCGCATATTCTAGCTCCATTTACTGATTGATTGATTGTTTTTGTACCCTAAAGTAGATTTTCCAAATAAAAGTTGGAGTCGTGAGAGAAACCAAAAACTTTTTTAAAAGTTTGAGATGCAGCAATGTATAACTAGCTCAAGGAGACTAGGTAGACTGATGGGCATCAGTCAAAAGTTGGAGTCGACTGAATCGGAGGAAGCCACTGAATAGATGATTTGACTTGACTGCATCCCTGAACATCATTGTTCTTTTTTTCCTCTCCTCCATCCTCACCTCAATACCAAATCACAAAGTGTCAGTGCACTTAAGCCATGGAATTTGTATTTGCTGGTGAGGAGATGTGAACCATAGTCAATGAAAAAATCAAAGAGCTATTAAAAGTGAGGAACAGCCCCTCATTTTTACCTTGAGCTTGATTGGAAACATTGTAGAGAATCAAAGACCACTTACCTGTACTTTCCCTTGCAATTCTCCACTTAACCCTAGCCTTTTTAGATTCTGTCCACCTACAATATTAAACCTGAGGAGAGGTCTGATGTCTTCAAACGTTGACTAACATTTTTTCCACTGGTGTTGACCAAGTAGTGGATTATTTCTAGCGTTTTCTGTTTACATTTTCAGATTTCCGTCAAATGGAGTGTTTTGCTCTTGCATATTTTAGCTTTCAGATGACTGTATTTAAACAATGAGTAGCATCGTTTCAACATGACTTCTACATCTGTGCTCAATTGGTGATCTTCATTTGTGTGATGAGACTGTAGTAATTGTGTCTGTGTACCTAGGCTCAACTGTCCCCATACCATTACCACTTGGCTCCCTGCTACCCACTTGTCCCTATATTCTTGAATAGTCTTTAGTACTCTTTTTAAATTCCATGAAAAGTTACGAATAAAGATGGCTGTTTTGAATATTAAGAATCTTAACACATCTTCCTCCTGTCTTCACTCATCTTTCTCATTTGACTGGGTATTGAAAAGTTGGAATAGGGAAGAACAAGTAGTTATTTTCAGTCCACTCAGACTTGTACTTGCCCTGCATACTTGTTTAAGCTTTGGCTCATTTGAAGTTTTATTAGATCCTGTCAATACATATACCATTAATTGCTTTTTGTGTAGCAATCACTGGGGCTTAGCGCGATGGTTAATCTTAAATACGTGTGATGATAAATAAATCAAATCAAAGTACAGTGAAAAGTTTTGTTTACAAGCAGTAAAGGCAGATCACAGCAAGGGCATACAGATCATAGGGTAAGAAAAAGCTTAGAAGCATACAGGTTATGTCGCACAAGGCGTGTGCTAGGCAAGATCAACATTGGCAGGATTAGCATTATTTGAAGTTGGAGAGTCCATTCGTCAGTCTAATATTGGCCACGAAGAAGCTATTCTGAACCTGATGGTGCGTGTGTTCAAGTGTCTGTATCTTCTGCCTGACAGAAGAGGTTGTAGGAGAGCATTACCAGAGTGTGATGAGTCTTTGATGTTGGCAGCCTTTCTGCGGCAACGAACTGTGTAAATGGAGCCCATGGATGAGAGGGAGGTTGGCTTCCATGATAGTCTGGTCTGAGCACACCACCTTCTGTAGTTTTGTACAGTCTTGGGCATTTACCATACCAGGCCATTATGCACCCAAACAGTGTGTTTTCAATGATGCATCTCTAGAAGTTGATGAGGGACCTTATGGACATGGCAAATTTCCTGAGCCACCTGAGGAAGAAGGGACGTTGTGCCTTCTTAACCGTTGCATCTACATGGGAAGTCCAGGACAGGTCATCAGTTATTGTCACTCCGAGGAACTTGACGCTCTCCAAACTCTCAACCTCAGCTCAGTTGATGTAGAGGGGAGTGTCTTCTCTTCCTTTCTTTCTGAAGTCAATGATCGGTTCTTTAGTTTTGCTGACATTGAGAGAGGTTGTTCTCATCTGAAGCAATAGTAATATTCTGAACTTGGGGGCAACAATTTAGAAATGGTGATGGTTTTCACATGGAATCCTGAATGATTATGTCTAATATGACAATTAAACAAGCTTAAAAGCACCTATTGTAATCTAAAAGGGAGGGTTTCCAATGAAGATCATTTGGAGTCTGATCTTCGATGTGACTTCCGTCAGCCAACCACCAAAGTCAGCATTTTGCAGAATTTGTCAAAATAGGATTTCTATTTTAAAGGGGCAGGTGTACTTCCATGCAGAGAATTATGAAATATATTTTGGGAAAACTAGAATAAAAGCTATGCTGATGTGAATCTCATAATTCTCAAGTTTGGGAAAACACAGATATAGGAGTGTAATATACAGTCCTTAAAGGCCAGTTGATTCAGTATTTGATATGCAGGGATGTTAAATAATAAAAAATACAAGAATAATTGTAGTTAGCATTCTTTTAGCCATAGTGAATTGTGTGTGGTTCTGACTGCATCATATAAGGAATGTCCGCGAAGTTTACTAGACAGATGCCAGGGATATTAGTGTAACAATCAAGACAGATTTCAAAAGCTGGACCTTTTTCTAACATGAGCATTCCAGACTAAGAGGATATCAAATGAAGTTGTGAAAAATGATGGAATATCTTGGTGTTTAGTCGATAGTTCCACTGGTGTATATGTAACAAGGTGGCATAAGCCAGAATTGGCACAGGTAGATTGATAGGAGGTGGTAGTGTTTGAATTAAAAGAATTCACATGCAAGTTAATGTTGAAAACTTCATTAGTGAGTGTAAAACAGTGATAATAACATGAAACAAAATTGGTATTTAAACTTAAATTATGTTGGGTGCTTTTGAGGCACTCAAAAGGATTTGGACTGTTAGTTGAAAAGGAAGAATGGGCAAAATTCAAGGGAAAGGCAGAAGAATGACGTTAAAGGAAGTACAGACATGATTGGCCGAATAGCCTCCCCTGCACTGTAATGATTCTGGGGATCTGTCAGATAATGGGAACAGACCAGATGGCTGAATTTAAAAAGAAAGCAGTGGATTATGTGGAATTACGTGGTGTTCTATGCTGTGTTTTCTACCACTCCAAACCTATGATAGCTGTTGTACATTGATGATTATATTTTGTTAGTACAGTTCTATCATCATAAGCTGTGCAGAGTTAATTCAGGATTAACTCTGCAGTGATGTAAAATGTCCTAAATAAACGCATCTTGGTGTTAAGAAAGATTGTCTTAAGTTTGAAATTAGGGATGAATTTATTTGCAATGTGTCTAAATTGACTCTAATTATGACACATAAACTACCTCAATTAACAAGTGCGAGTACCAAACTTCCTATCAGTGAGAGAAATGCAAGGTATTTACTCTGAAACCGGAGGTTTTGACATCCAGACACAATCGAATTAGTTAATTTAATTACATTTTAAGCATGGAAAGACAATTGCATCATAGTAAATTATTATTCCAAAAAAAGTTTGAATTGTCTTGCAAAACAAGGTGATATTATCTCTCTTAGATAAACTTCAAATTCTTTGTTCAATCATTGTGTTGAATCAAATTATTTAAGTCACATTAACTTCAGCTTCGTTTTATGACTTTGTATTTCATAATAAAAAATGACGATAGTACCATTGAGAGCTGCTTAATTTTTAATTTCATTGTTCTAAATTCAATTTGTCATCTAATATGATGTTTCAAGACTTTCTAGAAATCACATGACTGGTGATAACTGCCTACTTTAGTGTCGTCTGCTGCTGGGCCTTTTTTAGAACGGTGACTGCTTTGAAAAGGTTCTTGTATTTATCTGGTTCAGGTGCAGGGAAACCTGCTAAGAACCAGCTGAGTTGACTGGGTGCCTGCTCGAGACGAGCTACCCAGAAGATCTTCCATTTTTAAAAGAAAATCCTCTCCACCAGTTCACCACCTATTTTTTTCTTCAGAAAGAAATCTCAAGATTGTATTTACTGAGTAAGTTGTGTCTGTGTGCATGGGTTGACCACAGGTGGCAGAATATTAGAGTAACAACATACTCTGGAACATTGTACACTGTGTATCCTTTTGTCCTCATGAACAAGCCATTGGCTTTCTGGGTGGAAGAAAGACTTTGGCCAATCCCTGCAGAGAAATCTTGCATGGAAGCCTAGAAGATCAGAACAGGACCCTACTCTGCCATTCATTATGATCATGGATAATTATTGAGCTCAGTACCCTAATCCCACCACCCCCACCCACCCAAGCCCCATTATAGCCACAAGAACTTTATCTACTGCTTCATCGAAAACAGAATGTTTTGGCTCAACCACTTTCTGTCATAATAAATTCCACAGACTCATTACTCTCTGGGTGACGACGTTTCTCCTAATCACATTAGATCTGAGAACATCATAGCTTTCTATGGATCTTTGCACCACCGCCACAGCACTCTCTGAACCTCATTCTTCTAGACTCCGGTGAATTCAATTTGATAAACCACTTTGCTTGATGTGGGTTTGTGTTTGCTTGTGTTTTGAAGACACTTGTAGGGATAAGTATTTATAGTTGTATATTGCTAACTGTGTATGTTAACAATGCAATAATTGGTTATTGAATAAGGTTTGTTTTGACTATAAGCCCAAAATTGTGTTTATTAGGCAACCTTTTTAATTATTCTTGTGGTTCCAAACCTGATCTCGATGAGGTATTTAATTGATCATCTTGGTAGCTGGCAAAGGTACCTTTTATTTTATGTTCCAACCCATGAAGTAGTGGCACTAGAGCAACGGTGCACTCGATTAGTCTTGGTCACACTTAAGAAAATGCTTAATTATGGTCCTGCATATTCCTGTTGTACACAATTATTGTATTATTGTATCTGTATTTTTAAAAAGGACAGTAGATGGTCATTGCTCTTAAGTTAAGAGGAGGAAATAATGAAATGTTGCTACCTTCAGCTGGACTACATGTCTGAAATGTACTTTACCAATGTTATGGAGGCGTTTAAGATTAAGCCTTAGACCTGGAATGACACGAGTCAGAAAATTCATATGGCATCAATGTATTCAACAAGATTTAGAATATTAAGACATAGGGTTTTGCCTCGTGAATGTTGCAAGCTCATTAGATATTTTCAGGTTTATGTTGATACTTGCAGACAGTGGTTAGTTTAAGTGTAATATCGGCAGTGAAAACAGACTACCTAACTCCAAGAGGGTTGTGTACATATCACGATTTTCAATAAGGTTGTATTTGCGAAAGCTGTTAAAATTAAATGGAGGACCTTTGGCATAATAAGTAAAGACACAACGCAAAAGCAAAGAAATTATTGCTGAACCTTTCTCGAGAAATGATTCAACCCCAGCTGGTGCATTTTGGTCATTTTTTGGGCACCAAATGTTAGTAAGAAGGCTAAGGTCTTAGAGGATGCAGTGGAGATATACTAGGCTGGCATGAAGGAACATGCATTTGGAGTGTGTGGAGAAATTAGCCTTGTTGTCATTCGAACAGAAACGGTCAAGATAGGATTTGGTAAAAGTTGTTCAAAGTCCTGATTTGATAGAGTAAATAATGAGACTGTTTCCAGTGACAGGAGCATTAGTAACCAGAATGCACAGCTTTAAGGTAATTGAGAGATGAACATAGAACATTACAGCGCAGTACAGGCCCTTCGGCCCTCGATGTTGCGCCGACCTGTGAAACCAATCTGAAGCCCATCTAACCTAAACTATTCCATTATCATCCATATGTTTATCCAATGACCATTTAAATGCCCTTAAAGTGGGCGAGTCTACTATTTTTGCAGGCAGGGCATTCCACGCCCTTACTACTGAGTAAATGAGACCTATTTCTACACAGTGATTTGTTCTGATCTGCAGTGTACAGTCTGCAAAGATAATAGAAGCAGATTCACTAACTCATTTCAAAACTGAATTGGATAAACACTTGAAGATGAAAACCTTTTAGAGGTATGGGGCGACAACATGGGAGTAGGGTGAATTGGATAGTTGTACAGAAGAAATGGCACAGACCAGAATGGGCTAAATACCCTCTTGTGCTGGATTAGTTTATTTGTGGAATGTTGGATCTAAGAAGAGGGTAGGCACACTTTTCAAATGGAAACCATATGGTTAAATATCTAACTTGAATTCTGTTATGAGTTTAGAACAGATGTCACTTGTTGTGAAAGGTTGATCCTGCTCCAATCTGTTGCATGTGCTTTGAACACGAGCATTTGATTTGGAAATGCTGTGGAGTGAAATGAACTCAGGTGGGGCAAACAAATGCGAAGGATAAATCACTTAAAGTCTCCTTTGGTGTTCTAAGAAGCAGTAGCATCCTGGAATCCATTGCTTGTCTTTATTGGACGATTATTGCTCATTGTTTGTCTGGAATTCGTGTAAACCATGTGCTGAATGCATGACTGTTCGTTTGTTTGCTTTTGGACAATTCAATGTCTGAAATCCATTCTATTTTGGCTTACAGTACAAACATGTCTTGGGAAATCAGTCTGAAGATCTGTAATGACCTATACAATGTGCATATCTTTTGAATTTCTTCTCACAGCTTTCTGGCTCATTATGAGTTGCATGTGTTTACTGTTTTGATGTAATGGAACATGAATGCTGTGGTTTATCTGGGAATGGGAGCATGAGAATATGCACAATGCGTGGATTTTTGGAAGTGGTGGTGTAAATTTTTCGTCCTAGTGTTGTGACTTGATGACATCAACCAGAAACACGCATATCAGTTTCCACATGCATGCTGATAATACCCAGCTCCTTTCATCTTTTGACACCTGCATTGATTCTGAATTGTCAAATTGCTTAGATGAGCGGGAATTGTTTCCAAATAAATTTTGTTGTTTGTGGTCCTTACCTCAGACTCCATTTCCTAACCACTGATTTCTTTACTGTCACTGACAACTGTCTGATGTTGAACTCGACTGCTCACAATGTGGGATTGTTTAATCTTGAACTTCCAACTGCACATTCATACCATCATCCTGTACCTATTTCCACCATGGTAACATGCCTTGGCTCAGCCCCTCATCCAATGCTGATACCTTAGAACCAATGAGCCACACAAATGATACAGCACAGAAATAGACCATTTAGCCCATCGTGTCCATGCTGACCCAAAGACTACCAGATGCCCTTTCTCATCCCATTTTCCTGCATAAGGCCCACAGCTCTGCAGCTTACAGCACTTAAGGTCCAGATCCAGGTACTTTGTAAGAGGGTTTCTGCCTCCTCCACTAATTAAGGCAGCAAATTCCAGACACCTACCACCTTCCGGGTTGAAAAAAATTTCCTCACGTCCCCTACAATCCTTCTACCACTTAGGTTGAATCTATGACCCCTGGTTTTTGAACACGCTGCCAAGGGAAACAGGTTTCTCCTGATTATTCTATCTCTGCCCTCACGATGTGATACCTCAATCACGTCACCCCCTGAGCCTTTTCTCTTCCAAGGAAAACAGACCCAACCTCTCCGGTATCTCATCAGCTACGATTCTCCAGCCCTGCAACATTCTAGCAAATCTTTTCTGTACTTTCTTCAAAGCAATTATGTCCTTCCTGTAATGTGACTAGAATTGCACACAATATTTTAGTTGTGGCCTCACCAGTGTTTTATACAGTTTCAATGTTATAATCCCTGCTTTTGTATTCTATACTTTTGCTAATGAAGGAGAACATTCCATATGCCTTCTGTACAACCTTATCTACCTGCACTTCTACCTTTTAGGGACCTTTGCATTTGCATTGCAAAACCTCTCACTTCATCTACCCCTCTCGGTACAACACCATTTATTGTATATTCCCTTTTACTGTTTGACCTCTATCTAAGTGCATTACCTCTCACTTATCAGAGTTGAACTGCATCTGCCACTTTTCTTCCACCTCAAAGTTTATGGGGAGAAAGCAGGTTTAGGCTATTGAGTTAGATGATGAGCCATCGTCGCGAAGAATGGCGGAGCAGGCTCAAAGGGATGATTGGCCACCTCCTGCTCCTGTCTTCTGTATTTGTTTCCTGCCCAGTCCTCCAACCGATCTGTATCATTTTGGAGCTTAAATCTATCCTCGACACAATCCACTACATGGCCAATTTTTGTCGTCTGCAAATTTCTGAATTGTGACCCTCCTCCGTGTTCAAGTCCAAATCATTAATGTATGAAAGAAACAGCAGTGGTCCCAGCACCAAGTCCTGTGGGACACGACTTGAAACAACTTTCCATTTGCAAGGGCCACCATTGGCCATTACCCTTTTGTTTCCTGTTACTAAGTCAACTTTCGATCAAATTTGACACGGTATGCCATGGGTTTTTACTTTTTTTTTTGACCAGTCAGCCATGTGGAACCTTGTCAAATGTTTTACTAAAATCTATGGAGACAATATCCACTGTGCTACCCTCATTGATCCTCCTTATCACTTCCTCCAAAAATTCAATCAGATTGGTAAGGCATGTCCATCCCTTAACAAAGCCACTGGTCTATTCCTTTCGAAGTGACAGTTTATCCAATCTCTCAGGATTGATCCTAACCATTTGAGTGACTGGCTTATAATTGTTTGGCATTTCCTTTGTACCCTTTTTTAAATGATGGAACCACGTTTGCATTCCTCACCTATGTCTAGTGAAAATTGGAAAATAATCTTCAGGGCATCTGCAATTTCCTCCCTGACCACCTTCAACATCCTAGGGAACAATCCATTCAGCCCTGGCGACTTATCCGTTTGGAAGCATTCCAACTGCTCTAACATGGGGCTTCACGGTGGCTCAATGGTGAGCACTGCCGCTTCAAAGCACCAGGGACCCAGGTTCAATTCCACCCTCTGACAGCTGTCTCTGAGGAGTTTACATGTTCTTTCCCTGTGCCTACTTGGGTTTCCTCTGGGTGCTCCAGTTTTCTTCTACAGTGCGAAGATGTGCAGGTTATGTGATTGGCCACACTAAATTGCCCATAGTGTCCCGGAATGTGCAGGCTAGGTGGATTTGCCATGGGAACTATAGGGTTATAAACTGGGTTTTGGGGGTGGTTGGGGATCTGATTGGGGTGCTGTTCAGAGGTGTGAACTTAATGGGCCAAAAAGCCTGCTTCCACACTGTAGGGATTTTGTGATTCTATAAGCTTCCTCTCTCATTATGATTATTTTGTCCAATATTTCACACTGCTTTTACTGGGTTACTATATCTTCTTCATCCCTTTTCTTTGTAAGTACAGAAGCAAAATATATAATTAAAATTCTTCCCATATCCTCTGCGTCTTCACACAGATTCTGTTCTTCATTTCTGGTGGGTCCCACTTCTTCCTTAACTATCTTATTGCTTTTTATGTTTTTTTTCCCCTTTTGTCTGGATTGCTAATATTTTTCCATTCCCTATCATTCATCGCTTTTGTAACCTGATCCATGTACTTTCTGTAACTCCTCTAGGCTACCCGCAGTGTCGAGTTTTTGTGACCATCAAAAGCTTTCTTTTTCTGTTTAATCTTCCCGTATATTCTTCTAGACAACTGTAGCGGTCTAGGTTTTGCAGATTTGGCAATCTTTTGTTACTTGTTACATAGCTTTCTTACACTCAATTCTGCTGACCAGGTTTGTTTTGAAATTGGAATCTATGTTCTACCTCATGTAACAGTGATCATTCAAATCTCTGCTCATGCCCATGACTTGCGCTAAGTCCCTGTTAACTGACTTAGATTGACTTCGAATTAAGGGGCATCGTGATTTTAAATTCTTCATTTCTGTTTTGCAAATCTCTCCAAGGCTTTGCTCTTTCTGACCTCTTCAATTTCCTCCAGCTTTAAAGTTGTCTAGTATCAGCTCTCAGTCAATTCTGGCTGCTGGGTCACCCCTGATTTTAATCACTCCACTGTTGCTAGTCATGTCTTCAGCTACTCTTGAATTCCTTCTGAAACCTTTCCATCTCTCTACCTCTCTTTCATTTTTTAATGTGGTCCTTAAAATATAGAAACATAGGAGCAAGAGGAGGCCATGTGGCCCCTCGAGCCTTCTCCACCATTCATCACGATCATGGCTGATCATCCAACTCAATAGCCTAATCCTGCTTTCTCCCCATAACCTTTGATCCCGTTCGCCCCAAGTGCTGTATCTAGTCCCCTATTGAATACATTCAATGTTTTTTAGCATCAACTACTCCTGTAGTAAAGAATTCCACAGGCTCACTTATTTTCAAAAGAAAAATTCAAATGCAATTTTATCTGAAGTGCCCAAGTTGTTGTTGTTCTATGAGGGGAAAAGTTTGTCAGGATCCAGAGTCCACAGTGAAAGTACTGTCTAAGGCATAGATTCCACCAGAAGTCCCATTGAATGTATCTTCCAAGGTTACTTCTGGTTTAAAATCTGTACAGGAATTTACAGAATAATTTAATACTTTATTTAAAAAAAACCATGTAATTCAGAGAGACATGCGTATAATTGTAGTTTTTGATTGTGGAGCATTGCAATTCAATTGGCATGGCCTGAAATGAAGCAAGTTGAAGTTCAAATAATTACATGAGCAGACTTTGCATTTGATTTACCTTCGAAGCTCATTGACATCCCTTTTTATCATAATTAGTCTATAACTTTAACTTTACAGTTATTTTACTTTTGATGTCATGTGGCTGGCAGACTGAAGTAAGGGAAAGGAAAGAAAGAACAGGGTAATGCAAGTCCTTTCTGATTGTATTGGTCCAAAGTTCTGTGCAGTTGCATGGCTTAAATCAATTGCCTGTAAATTTTTTAAAGATGTTGAGTCATGTGCTTTTGAAGGGAGAATGCTGAAGTTTGGTATTCAGAAATTATGCTTTAGGATGATAGAATAAAGATCAGCCATTTTTTTTTGTCAAAAATTTCTCCTTATGCTATTTTAGCAGAATCTTTTCATCTAGCTGTTTTTAAGTCAACTAATGACCCCATTCATTTCAGGCAAATATGTTATGCATTTGGTTGCAAATACTGCAATATAATTTTGAAGTCCCTGGGAATATGCATTGTAGTTCTTCTGTATTGGGAAAATCTCAGTGCTTAGGCTAATTATGTTAGTTCTTTGGGCTGAAGTTGTTAGTGTCAGGAGTTTGGCTTCAAGGCGAGGAATTTCACATTAGTATGTAAGTTGGACTTCTAGGTTCTAGCTATTACATCTTTATTTCGCATGAGTTGTTTTCTCTTGAAATTGAAAGGAATTTTACGTGGTTTCTATTCCAGTTTTGATTACAGCTTCTCTCGGATTGATAAGAAATCTTATGTCAATTCAGCCTTCTTACTGAAGTGTGGTCACATTTTATTGTGCCCTTTAAGTGCAATTGTCACATCTGAAGTGATTGTGCTAATTGGCTTTTCTGTTGGTCTGAGGCAGCATTCTCTTCTTTCACAGGCAATATGTTGCTGCTTTTACTGTGCAGTAAAATCATTAAATAAAGCTTAACTTTGTTCAAGCGTATGTTGTGATTTAGACCACTCCTTGTATGATAGAGACAAGGGGTCATTCAAGTATGGCGAGCAATCCTGGTTCTAAGCCTCAAGTCGATCTCTTGCTTGATACCTGATTTATCAGAAAAATTCAGAAAGGTTTGTATTTTTAAGATAAGACCATGAGGAGACCTATTGCAAGTGACATGGAAAATGTACATCCAGTGGAGTACTTCATAGGACAGTTCAGAATTAAAACAAATTGGCTTCAAACTAATAAAAGAAAAATTTGGAAATATCGAGATAATCTTCTACAACAATGAATATTGCAGTACTGTAAGGTCACTTAGTGTATTAGAGATGAAGATACTCATCATTTGAGAAAATAAGTTAGATTGGCCTCAATATGGGAGGGGTACAATTGACGAGGTGAAGTCAGAATGTATATTTGAGGTCCTTCTGAGTCGGTAAACTCAAATGGATGGAATAGCTTCCCCACTGCTGCTTGTATGATTTTGTTGACGTGTCACAATTTGCAAGTTCTGTCCTTAACTGTTCAGCAACGTCGATTTTGGTCATCATTAGAAGTTCTAATCAGAACTTCAGAATGTATATTCCAAAAAGCTAAGTTAATTCCTCAGCACTGTTATTTTCTGAGAAGAATTCCAATAAATTTGAGAGTCATGACCTATTGCTTCTAAGATAATGGTTCATTCCCTGACCCTTTTGTGATACCTGGGTTAAGTGAGGCATTGTGGAATGTTGTCAAGATTCTGTTTTTGTTTTGGTTCAGTCTTTGTTTTTGACGACTCAAATTACATTTATCATTGTCCACAATTCTAATATATCACATCTGCTCAGTTCTTGTACGTTAATCAGAAGCAGGCTAATTTACTTCACTGTAATGTTTTTGTTTCTTATTTTCAGTATCTTGTGCTTGTGACCACTCTCTGTAGCCAAGGTTAATGGCCTTTCATATCAGCATTCCAGCTTGTTTTTAATTTCCAACCCTTCTCATGAGCCTCAACTTAAATAGGTGACTCTGTACTTCATTCCATTTGAATATGTTTTATTCTTTGCAAATAATAAACCTTGATACTCTTGACTTCCTTATTCAGCTCTCCAAGTTCTGCTCCTATACTTTTCTGCTTTTCCCATTGATAGCAATATAGATAATTTCCACATTCCAAATTGAAATGTAATCTTGAAACAAAACCAAAATGGAACTAATACTGAGACAACAAGGTGCAGAGCTGGATGAACACAGCAGGCTAAGCAGCATCATAGGAGCAAAGCCTGCTGTGTTCATCCAGCTGTGCACCTTGTTGTCTCGGATTCTCCAGCATCTGCAGTTCCTACTATCTCTGGAATTAATACTGTATCCTTTTCAACTTGAATTTTCTTGAAGCCCTTAAAATAGCCACATAGTTTATTATTCTGTACTCTTGACATGTTATTTTTGACCTTTTCTTTTGTTAGTTATTAAATCTGATTTTCTAATAAGTACGAAAACCCAAGCATGCAAATATTTCCAGGTCTTGATTGGTTTCAAAGAGCACAGTTAGATTTGGATTGCATTCCAGCATCTGTCATGGAATGCCATGTCATCAGTTTGTGTTTAGAAATAATCTACTTCAGTTTTTCCCTTTCCCCTCCAACCAACAGCAAAAAAAACCTAGGTACATCATTTGGCACACTTAGAATCCGCTGACACTCATTTCTTTCCTGCACCCAGCAACTGTTTGCTGGTCTTTTTGGCAACATCAACTATTCTGTAGCTACCTAATTATATATTTCTATCCAAACTATGAAAGAAGACACCCTAAAGCTGATTCTGAAGAAAGATCCTGACCTGAAACGTCAGCTTTCCTGCTCCTCTGATGCTGCCTGGCCTGCTGTGTTCCTCCAGCTCCACGCTGTGTTGTCTCTAAACTTGATTTGATTATTCACATGTACAGTGAGATACAGTGAAAAGTATTGTTTTGTGTACTATCCAGACAAATCATACCTTACATACGTACATCAGGATAATAGAACAGAATGCCTATTACAGCTACAGAGAAAGATCAACTTTAATATGAAAATTCTGTTCATAACTCTAATAACAGCAGGGAAGAAACTGTTCTTGGATCTGTTGGTACTTGTTTTCAAACTTCTGTATCTTCTGTCTGATGGAAGAATGTGGAAGAGAGTATAGGCGGGTTGGGAGGGGTCTTTGATCATGTTGGCTGCTTTCTCGAGGCAGTGCGAAGTATAGACTGAGCCATTGGAAGGAAGGCTAGTTTGCACGATGGACTGGGCTGTGCTCACAACCCTCAAATTTTTTGCAGTCTTGGGCAGAGAGGTTGCCATACCAAGCTATGATGCATCTGGACAGGATGCTTTCTATGGTGCATCCATAACAATTGCTAAGAGTTATTGTGGTCATGCTGACTTTCCCTTAGCCTTTTGAGGAAGTAGAGGCATGGGTTTGCTTTCTTGATTATAGCTATTTTTCAAAAATTTAATTGTAGTCTTAGACTGCAAAAACAGACCCTTCGGTCCACCTCATCCATGTCAAACAAATTTGCTAAACTGATCTGGTCCCATTTGCCAGCATTTGGCCCATATCACTTGAAATTCTTCCTAGTCATGTACCCATCCTAATGCCTTTCAAATGTTGTGATTGTACCCCCCTCCTCCAAACCCTGTGGCAGCTTGTTCCACACATGCACGACACTTTGTATGAAAAGTTTGCTGCATAGGTCCCTTTTTAAATCTTTCCTCTCTCACCTTTAAACTTATGCCCTCTAGTTTTGCACTCCCCTACCTAGGAAAAAGACCTTGGCTATTCACCCTATCCATACTCCTCATGATTTTATAAATCTCTATATCGTCACCCCTCAGCCTCTGACGCTCCAGGGGAAAAAGCCCCCACTTATTCAGCCTCTCCCTACAGCTCAACCCCTTCAATCCCGGCAATGTTCTTGTAAATCTTTTCTGAACCCTTGCAAGTTTAACAACATCTTTCCTTTAGCAGGGGATCTAGAATTCTTGAATTGTGGGCAATATTGGGCAAATTTCTCTCCCTCGTTGCCAATGAGTAAGGTGGTTGCCCTTTTTGAAGTGTGAAATCTTTGCTGTCAAGGCACCTATAAAATGCTGTTTGATGGGGATTTCTAGGAGTCTGACCCAGCCACAATGAAGGTGGGGCAAAATTTGGCCAAATCAACAAGGTTGGAGTGAATTTGGGGGTTAGTTCTCCCAAACACCAGCCACTTTCACTGATCAAACTGTCTACAGAACTGATCTTATCAAGGCTCTATGTAACCTATGGTTAACCTTCCTAATTATTCACTGTTTCTGTTTCTTTGGCAATCCATAACATGAACTCCAAAATTCATGTGCTTTGAGGGTGATGCAGACTGTTTGGGAGATGACGTACTTGCCAGTATGTCCAGAGTTGAGGATCCTTGCTCACATGGTTAGCTCAGCTGAGTTTCTGGCCAATCACAATTCTTAGGAATATTGATGTGAATTTCCTATGATAATGCCATTAAATGGTGAACAGCAATGATGAAAGCATCTTTGGTATTTGTCATTGCCTACCTTTTGTATGGCATTTTTTATTGTTTTGTTAATTGCTACTTATCAATTCTGGATGTTGTTCAGTTTTTTTTCTGCAAATTGGCATGGGCTCCCTTTATTGCCTCAGGGAATTTGAATGGAGCCAAAGACCATACAATGATATTTGCCTGTCTGATTACTTTATTTCAGTGATGTTGGTGTTGAGTATTTTCTTATAAGATTAAAATAATTTTCAGGTGGTTCGTTTCAAATGCTCCAGGCTTCAGAATGGAAACCTTTTAAATCATAGTTGTAGCCTTTTGCATTTGTATCATATTCCAAACATTTCCTCCTCCCTTTTTTATCTGTAACAGCAGTTAGTTACCTGTCTTTGTAGTAATTATCTCCTCCCAACTCTGTATTGAATGAATCCAATTACTGCCTAATTTTCTGAAGTTCAAAATCCATCGTTACTTCCAAAATTCAGTTCGAGCTAATTCTTTTACAGTTCGCATCAATGGCATCCAATAAGATGAAATTGTTACTTAAGTTATCAACTGAAGGTGATTTTTAAAACAACGAAATTTTGTAGGGTGCTGCTGTGTGGAGGAAAGAAAACTCAATTTCTCAACAGCTTGCATTCCTGTGCAGTGTCATTGATGAGCAGTCTGGAAAAGTCAGGTCTTCAAAATTACATTCTATAACTTGTCTCACCTCCCATTCAGAATGCCTGGTAGAAAATAAATCCATTCTGGAAAGTCCTGTGTTCTTACTCCCAGTTGCCTTTAAAATGCAGTGTGGCTTGTCATGTAATGAGACAGACTTTTAATTTTACTCATTTTTAACTTTTTTGTGGGTGTCCTGTGTTTCAGGTCATTTATTGCTCATTCCTAATTACTAAACCTGAACAGGCTTGTCAGACCATTTCAGAGGGCAGAGAGTCACCCTATTGCTAATAGTCTGGAATCACATGCAAGCCAACCAGATGAGGATGGCAGATTCCTTCCCAAAAAGTCAACCAGATGTTTTTTAATGATATCATTAACAGTTTCACAATCACAGTTGCTGAGATGAACTTTCAATTTCATAATTAATTGAATTCAAATTCCACGAGTTGTCTTGGTGAGACTTGAACCCCTGCTCCCAGACTGTTGGCCTGGGTCTCTGGATTACTAGTCCAGTGGCATTATTATTGTGCCATTATCCTCTGTTCTTGCAGGTGGAAATAATAACGTGCCTAAAAGAGGTCCATGTGACAGTCTTGACTAAAGTTTACAGTTCGGAGATATTGACAGTCTTAGCTGAGTTGTCTGAGGGTAAAGGAGAAATAACCATTTTGTTTGGTATCCATTGCCTGTCACTTGTCTCAGTTGGTCGATGAGCAGATAATTTGTCCATGTTAGCCTGTCATCGACATCTTGCTGAATAGAACGTCCTGAGGGTCTGATTTGGAAGGAGAATATTGGGGAGGGAATTTTTCAGTTTCACATGTCCTTAATTTTTAAAATAAAACTTGCAACCCCATAGCTTCTATCAGCATTAAATGGCATCTAGTAACAATTCTTTCAAAATAGTTTGATAACGTGCCACGCAGGAGGCTGCTGTGTAAGATAAAGGCCCACGGTGGTAGAGACAAGGTGCTAGCATGAATAGAAGATTGGCTGTCTGGCAGAAAGCAGAGAGTGGGGATAAATGGGTCTTTCTCGGGATGGCAGCCGGTGAAGAGTGGTGTTCCGCAAACGTTGGTGCTGGGACCACAACTCTTCACTTTGTACGTTAATGATCTAGATGAAGGAACTGTGGGCATTTGCAGACAATACAAAGACAGGTGGAGGGACAGGTAGTATTGAGGAGGTGGCGAGGCTGTAGAAGGACTTGGACAGGTTAGGAGAGTGGGCAAAGAAGTGGCAGATGGAGTACAACATGGGAAAGAGTGAGGTCGTGCACTTTGGTAAGAAGAACAAAAGCATGGATTATTTTCTAAATGGGGAGAAAATTCAGAAGTCTGAAGTGCAAAGAGACTTGGGAGTTCTAGTCCAGGATTCTCTCAAGATAAACTTGCAGGTTGAGTCAGTAGTCAGGAAGGCAAATGCAATGTTGGCATTTATTTTGAGAGGACTTGAATATAGAAGCAGAGATGTACTCCTGAGGCTTTATAAGGCTCTGGTCAGGCCACATTTGGAGTATTGTGTGCAGTTTTGGGCCCCATATCTCAGGAAGGACGTACTGGCCCTGGAGCGGGTTCAGAGGAGGTTCACGAGAATGGTCCCAGGAATGGAAAGCTTGACATGTGGAGGAATGTTTGAGGACTCGGACTATATTCATTGGAGTTTAGAAAGATGAGGGGGGGATCTAATTGAAACTTTCAAAATACTGAATGGCCTGGACAAAGTGGATGTTGGGAAGATGCTTCCATTGGTCGGAGAGACTAGGACCTGAGAGCACAGCCTTAGAGTAAAGGGAAGACCTTTTAGAACAGAGATAAGGAGAAACCTCTTCAGCCAGAGAGTGGTGAATCTATGGAATTCACTGACATAGAAGGTTGTGGAGGCCAGGTCATTGAGTCCATGTAAGACTGAGATAGATTGGTCCTTGATTATCAAGGGGATTAAGGGTTACGGGGAGAAAGCAGGAGAATGGAGCTGAGGAACTTATCAGCCATGATTGAATGGCGGAGCAGACTCGATGGGCTGAATGGCCTAATTTCTGCTCCTATATCTTATGGTCTTATGATTCTAACTGCTTTCAGTATAGAAAGGCCATTTGTTGTCATAGAGCCTGCAGCAGCAACTGAAGATTTGGAGTTAAATCATGCTTGATTATTGTCTTCTGCCACTGACCAGGGCTTTCAGAAGTTCTTGTAATATAAAAAGCTGAAATCAATGAAAGAAATATTCTGAGAGCTATGCCAATGATTCTTTGTTTTGCTATTTGAAACAGCTTTCATACTGCAATAGCAACTTTTCTTCTCATGCAGCTAAATTTACAAGATAAGCAGTGCTGGAGAACTGGGGTTATTGATACTGTCATGGCAACTACTGTTTAATGTGAAGCGAATGTGAGAATTTAGAAACTTTTTAGCTCTGCCTTATGATGCAATCTTAACTGTGGTGGGTAGCAGTAAGAAAATGCATTGCAGTTCACACATTTTGACAGATTTTTGACATTAAGGTTTTTCTATTCATGGAGTCCAGCTGTGGGCTGTTTATTATGATTAACTGCTAATTCCGCATTTTCATTATTTCTTCCAACTGGAAATATTTGGTGTAGTTGTACCTATAAAGTTGGTCACAACTCCATATTTCAGCATTGTGGTGTGTATTCACACAATTCATTTAATTGCTGTATTTGCTTTTAATGGAGCATGACAGACCTGTCTAAAGCAATAATGAGATGAGTATCTTAGTTATTACTTTCTATAATTTAATGTCTGGCCATTGACTCTCTACAGAAGTTGAGACAGAAGTATGCTGACCCAAAATTTAGTGTTTTAACATTATAGTCATTCTTGCAATACATTAAAATAGTGCTAAATTTCAGCTTCCACCCTATTAAAATATTGTTAGACATTGAGCTTGATTATGCACAGAATGTTCATGTAGATGAGTCTGTGACTTCTGAGTGGACAAGTGTCTGCAAATAGAAAACTCAGTAGATGAAAATGCACAAAACATATTTTGATAACTACATTTTCTGAAAGACGGAAAAAATCCTTTCTTCATACGATTCCTGCTGATTTCACTTAATTCGTGAAAACTGTCTGTACGCAGTATTATCTGCTCTTCCATATTAATGCAACAGCTGCATCATTTCACAAAATATGTTGATTTTCTGTTTATCTGAGAAATTGTTGAGACATTTGACAACTGTGTAATATTCTTGGCTAAAAGCAAATCTGAAATCCTGTTGCTTTCTTGGGGTTTTTTGACAGCCTTAATGCTAAAAATAAAAGTTAAAGCTTTACCAAGAAATTCACAGTAGGAGCAAATCAGCAGTTTTGAAACAAAGCTGCAATTCCCTTAAACTGGCCGCCTTGATGCATGATTTTGCAACTTTTGATCATTTTGTGAATTTGGTATCACAATGAGACTAAATCGAAGTCCTGTCCACCCACACACACATGGAAGATACCACTGTACTCTTGCAAGGCAAACAGAGAAGTTTGCCCTATATCTTGGACCGATGCTTATACTTCACCCAACTTCACTAAAAAGACCAGGTAATTGTTGACTTTCTTTGAGGGCTTTGTAGGTGCAAATTGGTCGCTAATGTCCTTGAAAATAAAACAGGATACACACTTCAAAATGTACTCAATGGGTTGTGAAGTGCTTGTGATATCTTGAGGCCATAGATTTACAGAGACGTTAGTTTGTACATGTTTAGGAACAAAACATTATAATTTCTGCCCTGCTACCATGAATATATTTGCAACAGCATAAGTGATACTGATTGCTCCAAAACTGTTTCAAACCAAACAATATTTTTTAGCAAGTCTCTATGTGTAACCTTTAACAGACACTATGATATGTTTCCTGGACTTGTCTTGGCAGCCTTTTGGCTTGTGAGACTATGATTTAAAACAAAAACAGAGCTATCTTGGTAGTCAACTCTATTAAACATCATTTAGTATGGCTTATCACCATACATGAAGGAGCCCTTTGGGTATTTGGCTGTTGATTGCCAATAAATATGGCTGAGTCAGCACATATATCATTAACTCAGTAATGAACGGTCATTGATGGAATTACCATATTCCAGGATCTTTTGAGTCAGCAACCTTTGCTCTCCTAGAGATCTGAGAGACAGCGAAGGTGAACTTTGTTCAGTCTTTTCTCCTGACTAGCATATATTGCCTAGAGGAGTGTGCAAGGGATCTAGGCTTGCTGAACATGTAGTTTGCTTACTCAGTGAGGTTTCTGTTGTTCCACATCTTCCTCAGCTTGGTTATAACAGCTGCGGCCTTCGCAGTGAACTTTTGATTTCAGCACCAAGTGACAAATTGCTAATGATTGAGAACAGCTTTGTGATGTTATCAACAGCCCCTATTGTCACGATATCAGTACTACAGAGGGTGTCTACTTATGTACCTGAACTGACGGAAAACTGGTCTACCAGAGATCCAAGACACAAGAACACTACATTCTCATCAGAGCTTTTGTATGCAAATAGAGCCGCACTAGCATTCCATACCAAGAAACATTCAACAGCAGATGGAGAGACTCAATTCTGCAGAGTTTGTTTTGATTGTCACCATCAGAAAGAAATATAATTATCAAGGTTTAGGATATTGCCATACTGCCATGAAGCAGCATTGACAATGTGACGCTGAACATTGGTAATAAGTACACATCCGAGTTCCACAAATGCCAGCAATCTGTCACTTAATGCTGAAATCAACATGTTTACTGGTGTATAGGCTGGTCCTACGTGAGATTCTTGTTGAGCATGGCACCGTTATAATACAATGAACAGGATGCAGCTCTGATTTATCTGAAAGTTTATTTTTCTGTGCGAGTGCTTTTTCATTTTTACATTGTTTTCAATCCTGAAACTATGGTAAACTTTCCTGCCACTGCAACTGCAGGGGCCATACTCGCTGCACGTGCAATTACAGTGCTTATAATTTCACTGCCAGTGGTGCCACAGGTAACAATGTGCATCAGAGAAGACTACATTAAAATTAGTTTAATTTCAAAGACCAGATTTGTTTAAAACTTCGATATCTATTTCAGGTAGAAGTTTTGTTTATTGAAATGTTCACATCTTGTGTATAGCAGCAAGTGGGACTGTGAGGACAGTATCCAACAGTATGAGCAAATGGACGATGAGCTTTGAACAGACAATGGGCGAACTATGATGTCAGCAGCACTGTGCAAGTGCCTGTAGACAGAATACCAACTTCCTGTTTGTGTAGTAGTAGGGGATAGTGAACTTTTTTTGGGGGGGCACGCAGTGGAGACGGGATATCTGCTACTGCATTTAACTAATACTGAGCACCATGTGAATTGACAGCATATAATAGCCAATTATATTCTGATGTTAAAGCCACAGACTAATTACTTCCTGTAATTATTTTTTCAGAACTTATTCAGTAGCTAATGTAAACTTTGGGATTCCATGTTAACATCACAAACAATTCAACTCTGTGTACCGTAACAGTTTTATCTGACAAGGCAAGCAGGAAACTGTTACCAGAAATCAACGTTTTGCAGATAAAGGTTTACTTTAGTTTACATTGCGCTTTTTATCAAGACAGCAGTAACTCCAATATTAAACATTTTAATGTAGGAAATGCACCAACATACTTCAGAAAACAGGGATAGATGGAAAACAATGCAGAAGTTGACTGAAGCAATGTGCTTGCTAGCAGAAGAGTGATAAGGATCATCTCAACAACATCTGGGAACAAAGACTACTAAACTGTTTTTCCAGTTTTTCCTCTGTCCATTACCCATTTTACCCTTTCTGCTGTGTGTAGCTAGGAGTTTTTAAGTGGGTTAGAGTTTTGATTATGATATGCTGACAGTTTATAACTGCTTACTTGTAGCTAGCATCTAATTGTTCTTAGTAGTGATTGTTATTCAGATGTGGAGGAGCTGGTGTTGGACTGAGGTGGACAAGGCCAGAAATCTCTCAACGCCAGGTTATAGTCCAACAGGTTTATTTGAAAATACAAGCTTTTGGAGTCTTACTCCTTCAAGTGTTAGTGAGAGAGGTAGTACCAGACACAGATTATATAAAAAGGGTAGAAACTTGATGTCTGTGTCAACATGTGCATCTCTCTCTCTCTCTCTCTCTCTCTCTCTTTCTCTCTCTCTCTCTCTCTCTCTCTCTCTCTCTCTCTCTCTCTCTCTCTCTCGTGTCTCCTTTTTTTCTACTTTTTTTTCTCTATCTCTCCCTTTTCTCTCTCTCTCTTTTCTCCTTCCCTAACCCTCCACCCACAAGCGCACACATGAATCTATGGGATGAATTTGTATTTGCAGATACATTCTATTTTGTCCAAAAAGCACACAATTTATAGACAGTCAATGTGGCGTTTTATAAATTCCTACTTTTAGAAGTAATACCAGTCTGACTCCAAACCAAAACACAAGCAGATTCTAAACAAGGCCTCTCACCTAACGTACATTGTCTGACCTAAAATGTCACCTCTTTTTTACACTGATAAAACCTTTAGTTGTCTCAGGACAGTGACTTCGAAGGAATTCAGGGATTTACATATGCATATTAATCAACTGAAACCTTCTAACTGATTAAAGATTTAACAGCATCTTAGGTTTGTTTAGAACCTCCTCGTCAGTGGTGTGACCCTTTGATCTGGGTTTGATGTGGATTACTGATATCTTAACGTCTAAGATATGATTTGGAAGAAATGACTTCAAGCAAAGTAATAAAATGGTATTTGTTCATGTTTAGATTTACCCTGCTGCTCTTTGGCAGTTCAAGACAGGGTATTTAAGGTTAAAGAATGCAGCTACATGAACTCTTCTCAGGCGGCTTTTACAAGCGCATTTTGGACAGGCTTCAAAACTATCAGAAATTTAAGTCCTTGTTGAAAGTGTTTGGCAAGCATTGAGCAAAGATTAACATCAATGATTATTCCAGCTGCTATCCTTCCCAAGTACTTGTTCATCCTCATATTGGGTCTGGATGTAAAGAGGAGAATGGTTGTCATTGAAGTACCCACTAATTATGTTTGTATTCTTCTTAAACTCATTCAACTGTCATTTGCTGATTATTGAGGTTGAGGAATAACTATGATCCTGTCAAGTTCAATCTGCAGTGTCGGTAGTCTTGTTTCACTTAACAGTATGTAGTTAGTGGCACCATGAGCCTGATAAATGTTAGGTGGCATATGACACTGAATATCTTATCTTGGAAAGACCACCTAGAGCTTTGCATTATTAGCAAGCCTAGTAAACTTAATGAAATCAAAATGCTGTGGATGCTGGAAATCTGAAACAAATACAGAAGCAATTTAGGTCTGCCAGCATTTGTGGAGGGAGACAACTCTGACCACCTTTTGTCATCTGCTCACATTTTGCACATTGAGAGTTTTATGGATATATAGTGCTGTGATATATAATGGATTGATGCGGAAAGTGGTATCATAGTGGTCACATGTCACTAAACCAGTAATCCATAGGGCCAATCCAGAGGGCCAAACCAATCCTCTGGAGACATGGATGTTGGTAGAGTATAAATTCAGTAAATAAATCTGGAATTGAAAGCTTAGTGGTGACCATGAAACAGTTGAAACCATAAAAACAGGCCAAGCAACATCAGAGGAGCAGGAAAGCTGATGTTTCGGGTCTGGACCCTTCTTCAGAAATTGAGAATTGAGAATTCAGCAATATGGTTGACTCTTTTTAATTTCTAATTTCCTCTGCAATAGCCTAGCAGGGTGCATAGTTGTGCCACGTGTGAATGCAAGATGAATATCAAGTTCAAGGAAGGTTTACATTTGGGCACTTTAACTTCTCCACTGGTCATGAGGAATAAAAGATTTAAAGCAACAAAGATTTCATCCTGGCAGTGAATAAGTAACAAATATTGTTAATTGGAGTCATCCTGCTTGATTTTGTAGGGATCTTCATAGAATCATACCATTTTACAGCACAGAATGGAACCTTTCAACAATTGTGTCTGTGTCAGTTCTCTAAAAGAGCAATGAACTTGGTTCCAATTCCCTGGCCTTTATTTGTAAAAGATTTTTTAGAACTTTTTTTCCAATATTTAACAGGCCCCTTTCTGGAAAAAAAGCTATTTTTGGTTAAACTTCTATGCATGTTTCTGGGAAGTCATTGCTCATCCAACTCGTCCACATTTTTGTGGTAAATTTCTTCTGAACTCTCATTTCATTCTTTTGGCAATGTTCTTAAATTTATGTTTAGTTTTACTAATACCAACGCTGAATTTGTTTTCCCCCTTTTACTTTAACAAAGCATCTTCATTTTAAATGCTTCTCAGATTTCCACGTGTTGTATTTTAATGGAAGCAACTGATTATGGATTTAGCAATGCATCCTTTCTGTTGTACTGTCTGTATTGTAACACAAGAATTCATGGGGGTTTTCAACTAGTATTTCCAGTTTGAAGGATTGGTTCATTAAAGCCCCAAAGTCTCTTTGATCCTCTGCTGCTTTTTACGTTTTCTCATGTTCTGCCTATTTTGTCTCATTTCTCCCCTTCGCAAAAGACTGAACAAATTTCATTCAACGTCCATCTGCCTGTTGTATTAGTTTGTCTATCCTTCTGAATTTATTCAAAGCCATCTCTACAATTAAATATTTGCTGAAGGAAATTAAGTGTTTACTTACAATATGCATGGCTGTGGAGAGAAGCAATTGTTCTAATACTTTTTGCTGAAGAAGAGCACGGTTACATTCATGTAGTTTTTAAAAAATTGCACTAATCACAACTTTTTGTCCTTCAAGGAACTTGAATCTGTGCTTTCCAGGTTATTCATTTTAACTTGTATTACAGCTTATTGAAACATACATTCTCCTTTACAGCTGATTTATACATTTTATGCTGGTTTGAATAATGTTAAATTGGTCAACTTCCAAACTTTTGAATACATAGCTCACAGTCAGCCTCACTGCTTTTCCCCCTCTGACTTGACTTTGCACTCTCGGGTGCATGTTTTCAGGACCCAAGTGCCTTTTCCACTGAATTTTGTTTCCTCTCTGGTTTGGCTTTTGTATCTATGAATTGCTGCAACTTCTCTTTCAGCCTTCGATCCTTTTTTTTTTACTGCATCCCATTCTTAAGGACTGAAGCAAAATACTCATTTGGTATTTCTGCTGTTCCTTCATGTAATTTGCTTTTACATCGTTAATTGAGACTGTTGTTTGCTCATTTACAAAATGCTTTGCTTTCTCCCTTTATCCCATCAGCTTTTCTACATATCATTTTGTTCTGTTCTAATATGTTTCTTCTTCATATTTTCTGTGTATCACTTAACTTTCTTCTGTCCTGAGAGCTCAATTTATTGTATAACACTTACCCCAAGTATCACATCAATTTATTCCGCTCTTCATCTAAGGAATGCCAGCTTAATTAACTTCATCTACCTAAATATTTTAAAACCAAGAATTTTCAGCACTCTGTCATGATGTAGGCTGAGCCACACATGATCACGGTACTTATTACACCCCATTCCCCAGTTGTAATTTTTACTTCCTGCTCATCAATTTTATTCACAATTTATTTTAAGCTTCATATGTAAAAGAAACTCAGACCTATATCTGTTTTCTTGCAGTGAAAACGATGGTGAATTATTGTATGAGAATTAAGTCTTTCATATCTTCTCAGGTTATGAGCTCCTCTACCAGCCTGAGGTGGTTCGACTCTATCTGTCCTTGCTCACAGAAAGTCGAAATTACAACACATTGGAGGCAGCAGCAGGTGCTCTACAGAACCTAAGTGCTGGGCAGTGGACGGTGAGTGCAGTAATAAAAATAAGGCTATAATTATTATTTACAGTTTTGAATGGAATTTTCCTATTAATGATAACACTTTCTACTTCACACTGCCTCAAACGGTTAACTCTTCTGTAGAGGCATCTAACTTGCATCAGTATTTTACTTGATAACGAGGATTTTCCAGTTGAAATTTCTGACTCGCCACAACAGTAGTTATGGGAATATTGTTTGTCACATGCACAAATTTTAGTTTTAAAAAATTAAAAGCCCTTCCATATATCTCTCAGGATAGGAATATTTGACAACACCTTCAAAGTACGTGACATCTACCACCTCGAAAGACTAGGACAGCAGGTACATGGGCACACCACCACTGCAAAATCCCCTCTCTAAGCCATCCTAACTTGGAATTATATAATCATTTCTTCTGTCACTGGGTCAGTATCTTGGAACTTTTTTCCTAAAATCACTGGGTGTCCCAACAGGCCAAAGACTACTGTAGCAGTCCCAGATGGCAGCTCAACATCATCTTCAAGGTATTTGGAGATGATAACAAAATACTGGCCTAAGCAACAACATGCACATCCCATGAAGAATTTTAAGACAACTTAAACATATGAACTTGGAGTAGGATTAGACATAATGGTAATGGCAGTGGATGAGTAATGCAACACCCTTGGTAAATGTTCTCAGGCTATGAGTTCAAGCCCCACAATGGCAGATGGTGAAACTGGATTTCAACAGAAATCTGGAATACAAAGGTAGCCCATGGCATCCATATTGTCTCTGTTTCAAAATCCCAGCTGGTTCACTCATCTCCTTTTGAGGAAGGAGATCTACTGTCTTTACCTGATCTGGTCTACGTGTGACTACAGTCTCGCAGCAAAGTGGTAGACTTTTAAATGCTCTCTGTGCAGTTACAGATGGATAATAAACATTGGGTTAGCTAGTGACGCCCACAATCCATGAACGTATGTGGTCTGCTCTGCCATTCCATATAATCATGGCTAATCTGATTATGACCTCAACCCTGGCTCTCCTTTGGTTGCCTTGTTAGTTAAGAATATATCTACTTCTGTCTTAAAAATGTTCAATGAGCCTGACTACACTGCTCTATTATGAAACGACTTCCAAGCACACCCAACCATCTTAAAAAAAAAATTGTTCTGTTTTTCTGTCTTAATTGGGCAATCCCTTGTTTTAAACTGGATCCTTTAGTTCTAGTCTCCTAAAAAGAGTGGCTTCTTTTAGCATCTATCCTGTCAATTTCTGTCCAGATCTTGTATGTCTGAGCTCATAAATTCACCTAAATGCAGAACAAATATAATGCAGAAATACATACTAGCAGTTCTCAAAAGGAATCCATTCCGTTTTATTTGCACATACAATTTCATGGGTCTGACCTTTTAAGTGGTGCCCTGATTTCTGTAATATCTGACACAGTTAATGCTCAAATCAGTGTCATAGGGACACCATGGAGAAAAACTGCCCAACTCTTGTTTAAAAAAAAAAGTAAAACAACAAACTAACTGAACTTATCTAAACCTGTGCAATGAAGTAACAGCATTCAGAAGTTCAGTTTCTTATGTCAAATTATGTGGCTTGATATGTTAGATTACAAACAGTAACATTAAAAGAACCTGCCTTTTGAGATCTACAGTGTCTTGGTTATTAAATGTGCCATCCAATTTGATACTGCACTGTCAAAAATGAAGCTGGTCCCAAACTTGGTCCATTGAATTCAGCTAGGGTAATGGTAGGTGACCAACATTTGGTTTTGGGGCTGATGGGTTACCTGTCAGTGTTGCTTCTCGGTGATGACAAAATCAAAATAGGACTCAACTCTGACAACCCACAAGATCAAGGGGTTTTGAGATGTGCACTGTTAGCCTACAGGGAAAGTAAAATAGCTGAAAGTGAGAGTAGGGAAAAGAAGGATACCATTGGCAAATGCATTGCACCCCAAATTAACTTCTTATCGTTAAGATAGGAGAATGTAATAACTATAATGAAGAAAACTTTGAGATCTTTGCATGTGGTAAAGATCCATTATTTCTAACCAAAATCAAAATAATAGTCACAATGTATCTGGGAATCTGAACAGGCTAACAGTGGCTAATGTCTGAAACAATGTTGATCAAGAAGGCTTTCTTTTAGATAAGAAGTGAAGAGTAGCCCTGAGGAAATGGTGGATGTGGGCACAATTACAACGTTTAAAAGACATTTGGATAAGTACATGAAAAGGAAATGTTTGGAGGGGTATGGGCCAGAAGCAGGCTGGTGGCACTAGTTTAGTTTGGGACTATGTTCGGTATGGACTGGTTGAACTGAAAGGTTGTATCCACGTTGTATGACTCTGACTCATGAGCTGTTAGAGCTGTGCATCTTTCATTGGGATGTTGTAGCTCTGCAAAGCCAGGGAACCTGAAGAGTTCCAAGAAGCAGCCTATGTTCATTCTCACAAGTTCCCTGTGAAACTCTTGCCAGGGTTTCAGGGACTCCATAAAACACTTCCTATTACAGCTAACTTGTGCTGTAAAACGGAGCCATGAATTTTTGGCTTCTAAACAAATTGTGACTTGTTCGCAACCAAGTGCTTTTATTATACAGCTGCTGAGCCCATTCTGGAGATGTTGTTTGCATGCTTGCCTGCTTTAAGAAGCAGTCACTTGTAGGAGCTTTTGTGGGTTTGTAGGGGATTGGTGGGTCCAGCAATAACCATTGGAAGACAAGTTGATTTGTGTAGTTATTGTTTCAAAAGTAATTTTTAGTCCTAGGCAGTTTAAGTGGTCGTTCTATTCATTTGAAAGCAAAATGTGATTTATCATGGAGTGGTAAGGAATATAACTTATACATGTATGCAAATGTGGAAACCTTTAGTTCAGGCTTTCTTTAGGCTGTACTGACAATTACTGAAAATTTTGAGATGTGCTGTTTAAATTTCCACTTGATAAGTCAATTGTTTCAGAAAATTGAGTTTCATTAAAAATCAAAGTTTTACAATGAGTTGAAATTTAGCAAATGCTGGCGCTTTGAATTTTTTTTAAAAAGCACATGAGGTCAGCAATATCTGATATAAAGCAATGTTGTGAAAGCTCAGCCAAAGTATGAGGGATAAATAAATCTGATGTTGGAGTGATTGATAAGGTGCGAAATTGATGTACACTGTTGAAGCAGGTGCTGCTGGGTGAGGTCTCTAGTATTTTTAATTAAGAGCTTTGTTTTTAAGGTTTCCATTTTTAAAATGGCAAGAGATAGTTTGGTCTTCAAGTTCTCAACCGATTCTTGGTGAATTCCTCATTTATGGGCAGAGATTTTATGTAACTATTTCTTGCTGATCTTTGAGTTTTTACAGTCAGTAAATGATCAATTAGCCACTTAGTTTCATTTTCATACTTTTCACTTGGAGAATTCATACTCGTCAAGAGAGAATTCAGTTTCTCTAATTTACAAAATTACTTCCTAGTTTCTAGGTGAATCTAGTTTGCACTGATGAGTTTGAATTTGGTAATTTTACTTGTTATTGCAGTGGTCCAATTACATTCGTTCAACTGTGCGGAAAGAAAAAGGCCTCCCGATCTTGGTAGAGTTGCTAAGATCAGATTCTGATAAAGTCGTGCGAGCTGTGGCAATCGCATTACGAAATCTTTCTGTGGATGGACGCAATAAGGATCTCATTGGTTAAGTATAGAAGATAAATGTAATATTTGTTGTAAAAGTTGTAATCTTGGTTTGAGTTGCCCAATGGCTACTGATGTAAAGAAACAACAGTTTCCCGCCTAGAAGACACTTTTTGAAATTTGTAGTCTTAAACTGTTATTTGAACTTGGTCTTTGAAACTCAGTTTTGTCTATTTTTATTTCATCTAATGAATGGACTGAATTGTCATGAAGGACTGAAACTCATGGCAGAAGAAAACTACCATATTATGTCCTGTCCAAGGGAACTATCCCTCATTTGATGATAAGATAATATGATCAGTCGTTTTGGAAAGTTCTTAGTACATTCTGTCACTCCTCCAACTGAGGGGGACAGCAGGAAGAAACCATAGAATCAGCTGAGGATGAGCTGACAAGTCAGTTGATTGCAGATTTCTGTAAGGTTTCTAATGCCATCAAGGAGAGAGTCTATATTTCTTTGATTTTCCTCAGAACTATGAAGCTCCATGCTACATGGTGACCAAGTTAGAGTGATCAAAATGTTTTCTCCCTCGCCCTTCTCTCATCCTTCCCCAAATAAATCTGAATTTGAGGTTCTTAGTTTGGGGGTTTAAGTAGCTGGAATTCAACTTCTTGACTTTGGTTTTTGAAAGTGGGGAGAATTAGTGAAGATTTTAATTGAGTACCTGTCTAACACAATTCCTTTTCATTTATTTGAATGAACCGCCAGCACTTGAGGAGCAAAAGTAATTCATTTTCTATGGGTTTCACAATTTGTAATGTCTTCAACTGTGCTATTACAAAGCTACTTGGGATCTGTTACATTTCCCTAAAGTGGATTTAGGTTTATTGAAGATAAATTCCAAATGAATTTGGTTAGCATACAAGGTTCTGAAGAAAGGGCAACCTGGTAGCTTTAGCATCAGATATCAGACTTCAAGCCACTTTAGGGTTCTGCCTGATAAAGGCCTTAACCTAAGAGGAGATGTCCCTTATCTCGATATGCATTGTTGTATATTTTTCATTACCCACACCAAACTTGTTTTACCCTCTTGGAAGTATAAATCTGGTTATGCTCAATTTCCTTGAGACTTCATGGACCAACTGTGAACCCATCCTACTAAACTTGAAAATAAAGAACTTTTGTACCCTTAAGAGATTATCCTCTGACAATAGAATTTTCATTGAGATCAACTCTATAATGTAAATAAGGATACAGTGACAGCAAAAACTTCTCTTAAGAGAGGGGCCATCTCCTTTCTCTGACATCATAGATATTCAAGTCAAAGTTCAATAACTTAGTTGTGATCCCCAAGTTGTGGGAAAAAAACCTATGCCCGCTGGTTCAGAGTAACATTGGCGTAGGAACAGACTAGAAAGGAGTGGAGACGGGTGAGAAATTTTAGACTTGCATACCTTCAAAAATATGATCAACACTCTTGAAAATTACTACTTAATATTAAAAGAAAATATTTCCCATACAGAAAGTTCTGAAGGTTTTCAGTTATGTCTATTAAAATGGTACATTTAAGACATAGTTAGTAGGAGTATTAAGAGTTGAAACAGAACAAATTGTAATTGTCTTCAGTTAAATGTATAGATGAATTCGAAAATTTCTGCTTTGGATAAACTGCAGATTGTGAAATCTGATTTTGTGAACTTAGAACATTAAAAACCCATTTAAGTTCACAGCTGAATTTTCACGAGTTCAACAAACAAAATTGTGTTGTCAATCTCCACAAAGCCTTTAAAGCTAGAGTTTAAAGGTGATGTGTCAGTAGAAAGTAACAATGCAGAATAAGGATGCATTTATCACCAGCTGCCAAAGGATACTTGATGATAAGTATTTGCCTGCAATAAGTTGTTGCCTCAATTTTATTAAAAATGAAATTCATTCAATTCTGGCTTGTCATGCTTGCAAAATATATTCAGTAAATGGATTTTCATGGTTGTATTTTCTGCCTCCATGTCTCTTGCAGGTAATTATGCTATGCACGATCTGGTAAGTAATCTAACAGGTGGTCAACAAAGACCTGCCAAGAACCTTGAAGAAGACACAATTGTTGCAATACTCAACACTATCCATGAAATTGTTACTGACAGTTCATCAAATGCCAGATCCTTGATTCAAGCACAGGGCATTGAGAAGCTTGTGGCAATCAACAAATCCAGGTAAACTAAATGAAGTTTATAAATTGGGTGGAACTTCCAAGATGTTTTGAGAAATTGAAGTACAAATAGTCTCTGAATTGTCCTTGTCACTTCTTGGTGTTGAGTTATGTGCTTTACTGACTGCAGTTACTGAACCAAGATTTTATTTTGATGCAAAGGTGTACAACTTGATGTTCTAAAGACTACTTTTATTTTGTGGACTGTGGATTAAACTAGGAGAAGATACTGCTTTAAGTGAAGGAAACTGTGCAATGTTTGCAGTTTAAAAAACAATGACTGGACCACCTTGTGAGTTCTTTTTACAACATTGCTTTATTTGAGCAGTGAGAATTCCTGACAAAATGGCACCGCCTTTCTGCTCAGATCTGTTTTGCCCAGAGACAATCTTTTGATTGGCTGCTAAGCAGGTGGCTATAGTCTTGTGTATGGACGAGTCCAGCAGAAACATCCAGCCTGTGAAGAGAAAGTCTCTGTCTCTGTTTCCACCTCTCTCTGTCTCTCTCTCTCTCTCTCTCTCTCTCTCTGTCTGTGTCTCTGTTTCCACCTCTCTGTCTCTCTCTCTCTCCCTGCTCCCCCCACCTCCCTTCACCCCCATTTGTGTGGAGAGTAAAAGAAAATTCCTGAATTGCTAGCTATTCACCCTCCCATTTCTCTAAGTTGCCTTCTCTGCAAATCCTCTATTGGAAGGAGCAAGGGCAAATCATCCTCAGAGCCACTAAAAGGTTGAATCCTCCGCTAGTCAGTGAGAGACTCTGGATTGGTATATGCACAACCTCGTGTTATGAGCAAAGTTGAAAGGAACAGGAAAGCAAAGCTCATCAGCAGTACCTCTAGCAAGTGACCTCTGCACTTGCCAAGGCATACAATGTCTGTGCACCTTCACTGAAGAATTAATGACTCCTAATCAAATTTTACGACTCTTAACCAGAAGGAAAAGGATTTCCAGCATTCCACTGCAATCTGATGCTCGGACCGCTTTTCACCCCTACAATATCTAAAGTATCTAAACTTTATCCTCGAGCGCTAAGTGCTGCTCTTTCTGTCTGAACTGAAGTTTTTTTTTTTGGTAATGTGGCAAGACCGATGTAATTTAAGACTTTTCAACACTAAGTTTATGTATAATACAATTTGATAATGTTAAGCTTTACTATGTACACTAGTGTGCTAACAAGATCAAGTCAAAGTATGACTCTTAGAGTAGCACTGCTTATATAAGGGGCTGGTCAGCTTGTTTGCAATAGAGTGCTGCCAACAGTGTGGGTTCAATTCCCACACCGCTGAGGTTACCTTGAAGATCCCATCTTCTGAACCTCACCCCTTGCCTGAAGCTGGTGAGTCTCAGGATAAACAGCTGGTCGTTGTGACTCTCTAATGAAGGCAGCCGTATTGACCCCTAGTATGGCAACTTTACTTACTGTTTACATGACTGACCAATCAATGCTAACTCTCAGGATGTTTATAGTCAGAGATTCAGAGAACATGATGATTTTGATTGTAGGGAGGTAGCTATACTTGTTTATGGCGACAGTGTTTCAACTAAACAAAATTGAATCCCTTTGCTTCTGAGCATTAAGGTTTTATCCAGGTTGACCCATATAACTCAATTGTCAGCTGCTAAAGTATAAAGTGCCTCTCGGATTTAAGGGAGTTCTTTGAGACATACAGATGGGGATTAAAATAATGGTCAAGCTAGTAAACGTATACAGGAACATTTTTGTCAGTAAAGCAAAGGCAACAAGTTCAGCATTTGTCTTTGCACTGAATCTGTCTTAAAAATACTTCGATGCTTATGCTAGTTTTTAACTATGCTGATTTGAATTTAACATTGTAGCCAGTCAGTAAGAGAGATGAAGGCTGCTGCTCATGTCTTGCAAACAGTTTGGAGTTATAAGGAGTTGAGAAATGCATTGCATAAAGATGGCTGGAACAAGTCCCATTTTCAGGTAAGAGTCCCATTTAGAATAGAAAGTAACTGAAGAATCAACTCCAAGATTTTGGGGGTTTAGCTGTGCAAAATTTTACAAGGTCAGCAGGTTTATGTTGTATTGTTAGTATTTGACACCAGTTGTTGACTTAGACCGTCAGTTCGTTAAAAACTAGCGTCTTCAAGACAGGATTATGCAATATTTTTTCAGTTTAGTTAGCTACTTGCACTACAGGTAAGGCACCATTTTGATTTGTCTGCATGGGAGTGTTACAAGCTCAGCATAAGTGTAGCTGACATTTGAGCTTTCTGAACTGACTGGAACAAACAGGAGACATTACATTTGACACTTGCCATGTTCATAGATATTGATTTATATAAATTACATAGTCCACTTTGTTTCAAGAAACTATTTGACTGGTTTAAATGAAGTTTCTAAGATTGAATGTCAAAAATATCTGAGAAAAACATTGTATTAGATTTTATGGAAGTGCAAGCCTCAACTCACTTTTTTGCTGTTGCCTTATGGACTCTGATTTCCTGAGGGACGGCATTTTGTTTTAATAAATATACTTTCTAATACGTGTTTGTAGTGTGTTCCTATTTCTTGCACTTCCATTGTTTGTCCCACTTCTAGATGTCAAGTGCCTCACTCGGCTCATCTTGTATAAGAAAGCATTGCTCCAGGGCTTGAGTACGTAATTTAGGTTTGTTCTTTGATTCAGTACAGCAGCTGAGACAATAAACGGAGTCTCTAGGTGGATGTAAAACAACCTGTGGCATGTTTCGAGTAAATCTTCATATTTCCTATGTTCTGATCTGTATTTTTCATTTTATTGTTGCTCTGGATCAATCACAATACTTGAAGTCACCGGGCAGAGTTATTCTGGAAAAGTTTGATTACTAGGGCCTGATGTATCATTGCAATATCAATTGAAACCCTTTGAATTTCTATACTCACCTGCTCTGCTTTAGCCAGCATTAGTCGAGAGTCCTATCAAGGACGAAACAATTTTCTCTCTTTCATTTATAAGCAATCAAAAATGAGAGAAATTAATTAGTGTTCAGCCAATTACCATTTTATTATCAATGAGAGCCCCAGAAAGTAACAGTAATAATTGAAGGGCTGCATGGTCACTTTCAACCACAAGGAATACTCAAAAGGTGCAGGAGAACCTTTTAATTATAGATTTCCATGGAACTTCTGTTTGTTGTAGGAAGTTGATGGTTTGTGCCAATGCCAGTAGGCAGAGCTCCACAAAATGCTACAGTGTCACGTAAAAGTAATTTTATGACTGTTTCAGAAGTCTGTGATGCCTTAACAAATAAACTCTATATGTCGTTTAGCCGTAAAGATGCGCAAAATCTCAATTTTCAAATTCACATCTGCCAAATTGGAGGTCCAGCTTCTATAATTGGTTTTAGTACCTTATATTTTAGTGAAGTTTGAACAGATACTGATTCCTTTTGACAATCACAGATCGATGATCGCTGCTGGTAAGTGTTTGATTAAAGCAGAGTTGAATGTGGCTACAATGTTCTGCAGCCAAATCAACTGCTGTCCCACATTTGAGACTTGCACAGAAGAATGTTGTCCTGGGTGAGGCATTCAAGTGTGGTTGGCAGTTATGAAACTGTTTGTGAAATAATCTCCAAGAAAATGTACAGAAAAATGTAAACAAAACTTCTGTGTCTGTTTGAGTAGAACTTAATTTCTTAAACTTTTTTTTAAACAATATGTAGCCTAATGTGACTACACTTCCCAAAGGATCCAAGAGTGGTGGCAAAGCAATTGGCTATGATGACAGCACTCTCCCATTAATTGAAAGAGGCCAGAAAGATGGTGAGTGTTGGTCATTTAAATTACATCTGTCTTCTGTCTCCAGTTTGTGTGCTGATAATATACCTGGCCTGCAGCACTAAAAACTATCTTCAATTTTGGAAATCACAACACATTTGATGATGGACATTATTTAAAATGTTGGCCATTTTTATATAATATTTCCATAGTTTTTTGTTACAAGTAGCATTATCTTCCTATACTATGTGCCAGTTATCTCTTTGATGCTCTGAAACAGTCTGATTTTTCATCCTCCTCTCCTTCCTGTTAAAATACTAGAGCTTCGGCTCTCTGTGTTCCAGGTTGAGAATATTTGGGATTTTAGTGTGTTACAACTGTTTTTGAGTTGTGAGGGTGTCTGCCTTGCTAAGAATTACATCAATGAGCTCATCATAACATAGAATCATAGAGTCCCAACAGCTTGGAAGCAGTCCATTCAGCCCATTGAATCCACATCAACTCTGCAAAGAGCATCCCACCCAGACTTGCCGCCCCCGCCCACCTCGGCCCCCACCTCATCCCCGCAATCCCTGCATCTGTCATGGCCAATCCACCTAACTTGCATGTCTTTGGACTGTGGGAAGAAACCGCAGCACCCGAAGGAAACCCACACAAACACTGGGAGAATGTGCATACTCCACACAGACTGTCGACTGAGGGTGGAATTGAACCCTTGCTGTGAGGGAGCAGTGCCCCACATCACCTGCCAGTCTTCAGGTCAGGTCAGGTCTTACGCAGATTTGAGAAAGGAAATGCACGTAGTACAGACAGAAATGAAGACGCAGCATTGCTGCTCCTGTTGTAAACCCCATACCCATTCAGGTCAAATGAAGAAAGCCTTGTTCAGTTTGTTTTAATAAACTGATTTAATTTGAATTACAAGATGTGTGCCATCGGACCAAACAATTAAATTGTTTTAAGTTGAAATATTGTGCTTCAAAACAAAAAATTTGAGCTTTCCCCATCACCTCCATTGAGGGAGCTTCCAGGCAACAGGTTCTTAAGTTCAGGCCAATGCTGCTCTGTAACCCACAACTGGGCACTTGGCAAAAGTGACCTGGATTACATTTTTGCCAGTTGTTGTTCCCTTTGGCATTTCTTCATCTGGCTAACGAGGAGGTTTGCAGCCGTGGGCCTGTGACCTAGTGATCTATTGTTCTGAGAAACAGAGCTTTATCTTAACTTTTTCTGTATGTTGATTATTATTAAGCATTGCTTTTCAGTTATGTGTTGTCAGCTTTAAGTTTTTACTTCAAGAGTAAAAGCAATACGTGAAACGTACCACCTTCGTAAAATAAATATCATCTTCAAGACGGTAACTTGGATTTCTCATATAATGATCTGGAATGCACTGGCCAACACAGGGCTCTGATAAAGGAGCAAGGAATGGGACCAGTCCGAAAGCTCTCTGAAAGAATAGACACTGACACAATGGGTCAAATTGGTCCTTTTGTACTGTAATGGTTTCTGAAATCATATCAAGTACTGTTTATTTGTTTGTGCATATTGTTATATGTTTGCCATTTAAAATTTCAGTGTTTGAGTATGTTCGTCCATGTTATTGTTCATGCAGTGAACATTCATTTTGTGTGCTCACCACAATTTCAGCTGGTTCATCTTGACTGCGATTTTGACATGCTTCTAAAATCACCAGCTGAACAAAGTGAAACTGGAAAATTGACCAACTGTTCGCATATCTGTACCGTTCATTGATCGCAAAGAGGTGATCAGACTGCTTTACAGGATGATGAACATTTAGCAAGTAGACACAGGCAAACGAAGGAGAAAACGGTGGTGTGATTTTTTTTTTAACGGAAAGAGATATTTCAAGAATTTTGCTTTCACTTGTTGCATATGCAGTTGTCTGCCAGGTGCTAAATACTTGTGAGGGGATAATAATATTCGAACTATTGGATTCTCAGGATTTCAAAAAATGCCCTGCAGTGCTCAAAGGGTTTGACGTTAAATCCTGGAAGCTTTTAGTAGCTTGCAGTTAACAAGTTCAGCTTGTGTATACTCAGAACCTCATGGTAAATTTTATTTTTAGGTAACAAATGGTCTGGTGAAATGATTCCCATGGAGCAGTTTGTCCCAGGTAAGTACTGCTTTGAATTCCTTTTGCTTGTGTTCATGACTTCTGCTTACTATTATAGCCAATCCTCAGTGCTTTGAGAGGAGAAAATTATCCTGCAGTATTTTGTTCCATTTAAAATTCATATCACTTGAATTAATAGCTAGGTTTGTTTTCAAAAGGAATAACATGGTAACTATTTCAGTTCGATTTTGGACTTCTTTTGGGTTTGCAGTCATCTACTGAGGATTCTTTTGGGATTTGATTTTTATTCCCCAGTTGTGTTGTAATATAGGTACTTGAAATAACCACAAACGAATGCTTTAAACAATTCAGCTGCTGCCCCTAGTCGTTAAAATCTGGTATTACACTAAGCAAAAAATAACAAAATGGAAAATTACTGACAGTTCAAAATCTGAAGCAAAAAAGAACTGGAAATGCTGGAAATCTCCAAGATCAGGCAGCATTTGTGAAGAGAAATATAGTTAATGTAGGTTGATGACATTTCAAGTTCTCAAGCAACCTGTGTTCTATTTAAATAGGAGATAGTAGGAACTGCAGATGCTGGAATCCGAGACAACAAGGTGCAGAGCTGGATGAACACCGCAGGCCAAGCAGCATCATAGGAGCAGAAAGGCTGACGTTTCGGGCCTAGGCCCTTCATCAGAAATGGGGGAGGGGAAGGGGGTTCTGAAATAAATAGGGAGAGAGGGGGAGGCGGATAGAAGATGGGCCTCCTGCAGTGCCACAACGATGCCACCAGAAGGTTGCAGAAACAGCAACTCATATTCCCTTGGGAACCCTGCAGCCCAATGGTATCAATGTGGATTTCACAAGCTTCAAAACTCCCCCCCCTCCCCCTACCGCGTCCCAAAACCAGCCCTGCTCGTCCCCGCCTCCCTAACCTGTTCTTCCTCCCACCTATCCCCTCCTCCCACCTCAAGCCGCACCCCTATCTCCTACCTACTAACCTCATCCCACCCCCTTGACCTGTCCGTCCTCCCTGGACTGACCTATCCCCTCCCTAACTCCCCACCTACACTCACCTTTACTGGCTCCGTCCCCGCCTCTTTGACCTGTCTGTTTCCTTTCCACCTATCTTCTCCTCTATCCCTCTTCTATCCGCCTCCCCCTCTCTCCCTATTTATTTCAGAACCCCCTTCCCCTCCCCCTTTTCTGATGAAGGGTCTAGGCCCGAAACGTCAGCCTTTCTGCTCCTATGATGCTGCTTGGCCTGCTGTGTTCATCCAGCTCTGCACCTTGTTGTCTCTTCTATTTAAATAGCAAGTTTATTAAAGTCAAAAGTAACTAATATCTAGCCTTGGTTGCAAAGTAGTAATTTAGTGCTATTTCAAGTTGATTTTGATGTATGTTTTGCAAGGTGCTGAAATCTTCAGGTTTTACTGATCTCTACACAAGGCACTTTTATTCTACTCACCTTGGATGTTTTAGATAATGAGGACTTTTGATACCCTACACCAGATTTAAGTTAACATGTCTAGAAACCCTTCCTATGCCTCATTTTCTCTCCTGCTCCAAGACTTGGTTTGAATGACTATTTCTTTTTCACATTTGTTTGTAGATTAGGTTGGTGCATGTTGGCTTTGACTACTTGTGAATTATTTTTCTGTTTATCTCATCCTCAGAAATTGAAATGTGCTGTGTGATATTAGTCTTGTACTTCAAAATCATTCATGGAAATGCATTTTGAGATGCATGCCTTTGTTCTTGAATTATGTATTTGTTACCACAGATACTTACTCTACCTTGGATCAGAGAGAGAAAGAGCGCAAGTGTAAGACTATGGATGTTTCTGGAGATGCTTTTGAGCAGCAACCTTTGCGGGTAGGCTATGTTGTGGTCATTTATAGTTTTCTCAAGAAGCCTAAAGCAGATCTTGTTTGATTCCTGAATCCAGTTCTGGATAGAACTATTAAAACAAACAATCTTAAGTAGCTAGTATCCTGGCACACGTGTGATGATTGGTTGTCGTGTGTGATAGACCTGTTCATAATCGCATGTCAGTTGCTGCTGTATGTAGCTATTTTGAAGAGATTAATGACTTTCAAGCTTATTACCTCACTGATAATCTCTAGTTAAATGCTTTATGTGCTTTCTTACCTTCTTACAAAATTCTTGTCCTGGAAATGCTCCTGTCGTGTTTGATTTGTCGGCTATGTGCACGAATGTTAATGCTACCCTGAATTGAAAGGGTGCTTCATTGTGTTTGTGAATGTTGCATGAACTGTTCTGAATTTTCCAGAAATATAAGGCCACAAAAATATGTTTTAACAAAAAGATTTTTTCGAAGAAATTCCCCTTGAGAAAAGTATTCATTTTGCTGCCCTGATCATGTCATAGTGCATTGACATCTCAGATGTAGAGTGTAGGATGGTAGATTCAGTTTCATGAGGCCGTAGGAAGTGAATGGACTGTGCTGATATAACTAAATAATATTTCACCGAAGTGTAAGCACCATTTAATGAGACAAAAAGAGAAGGGTAATTTGCAAGTTTTGTGACGAGAACAATGGGCACATAGTGCATTACGGTAATGCTGAGGAAAAAATAATTTTTGATACTGGTGAATGGCCCTATACAATAATACTTAATGTGTAATTTTTCTATTTATGGATTGAGTTTTTTTGACATGACCTTCATGGATCCTTTTATACAATGACTTGAATTAGATTCCATTACCAAATTATCCATGTAGCTGACTCAAATTCAACTTGACGTGACCCCATGAAACACTTTTTTTAAAAAAAAAACCCAAAGGACACCAAGTTAGCATTTCAAGTAGATGAGTATTTTGAACTCTATAATATCCTAATCACTTCTTGGCTTTACAAAGAATAAGTGGAACAAAAAAGTTAAAATAAAGAAGGGAGACTTTATCAGAACACTTTTTCAACAATGTGCTGTTTTATGAGCTTTAATTAAATGCCAAGATGTTTTGTGAAGTGGAGCAGATGTTCCCATTATTTTCTGTTAAATACTTATTTGTTTCAAACCAAATCTCCAAAGATTTATAGCTTCATATAATTCATGCTCTAATACAGTGAATCAATGAGTGAAGTTGCATTTTCTGTTCAGCCAATTTCCTCGTCAAACTGTAGATGCTTGACAAGGTTTGCAAAATAATTCAATTCAATCACGTTCTGGGCAGATTTTCAGTAGCCCTTTACATGTCTGGCGAAGCAAATTAACTTGGTTCAAAATATGTTTTCAGTGCACCCAAATTTAAATGCACGCATTCCATATTAGTGTTAAAAATAACTCCTAAAGATATTTTTGTGGTCTTGGTCTTGAGCTGTCCAGTATAGTTAATTGCTTTTATGTTAAACTAACTTGCCTTTATCTATACCTGTTTTATACCAGCTCTCTTGCTATTAACCCTTTCCCTGTTGCTACAGAATGATTCAAATAAGAAAAACATTAACAGGATTAGTAGGGCCTCAGTGAATCTTGTGGATGCTAATGACACAAAACCTCAACCTGTTGACTCCTGGGTCTAAACGTTTGCATGGTAGGTGTCTTTGAGTTCCAATCACCTAATTAATCTATTGCAAAATGGCCTCCAATCACATTGAAGTAAAATCATTAACCATGTAACTTTTGGTTTTGAAGTCTCATTGATTAGTGTTTGCACAGCAGTTGCTTCCTGGAATTGAAAGGATGTAAATACAATCTGTTAAATCTTTAAGGAGCCTTGCTATTTTATACAAGTTTTAAAGTACTACATTTTCTAATAAATACATGATGGAGTTTAGACTCTTCGATTCTTTTGTAAGCTAGTTACAACTTTCCTCTTGAGTTAACCCAATATTTATTATATCAATGTATATCTGGAGTCTAAAACTGCTCTGTGCTGTTTGTGTATAAAACCCTCAACTTAAACTGTCACCCTATGGCATAGTGGTTGTGTCCCCCCCGGACCAAGTGGCCTGGTTCAAGTTCCACCTACTCCACAAGTCTGTAATAACATCTCTGAACAGAATGATTGGAAAAATCTGAGTTGTCACTCTGCCCAATAGTACCTGAAGGTTTGGAGCAAACTACAATCTCATGGCACAAGTGATGACAAGCAGTGAAGTTGCTCCTTCATCAGATGTAGCCAAAGAAAATAGACTGATCGTTTATGTGAATGTTGTTTGTGGGACATTTCTATGGGAGAATGGCTGCTGCATCAAGATATGTTGACATGGTAACTCACTGTAGGGAATCAGATCAATATGCTCTCCTTGAAAGGCAGAATAGACTAGAGGGCCTGCATGATCTATTCCTGAGTCTTAGAAATTGAATGCTTTTGTTTGCGTTAAAAATTGCACTTTATCTATTTTGATGTAAAATCACTGACCAAGGCTAACATTTCTTCCCATTTCAAATTGCAACTTAAGCCTGCTACGTTCATTTTGGCTGAAATATCTTATGAAGAACAGCATTGCTGTTTCGACTAGTTTTACTTTTTCAATTACAAAATTCATTGTGATATAATGAGCTGAAAACTTTTTTATATGCAGTGTATGAAAAGTATGTTTTGACAAATGAATAAATTAAGACTTCAAGATTCTTTGTGCAGAATCGATATCGCAAAGTCACGTTTACTCCTTTATGGACAAACGCATTCCGGTACAGCTTAGTCACAGTTATCACTGCAACAATAAGTCTTTTGGCTGATTATGCAAATATGTACATACAGAATGGCTGGTTTGTAATGCAGTGATATTAACAGCGTGGGTTCAATTCCTGCACCGGTTGAAGTTAGAGGTAGCTCTCCGAGAAAGCAAGTATTGCGTTACTGTGTGATCTTGCATTATAGAAAAACGCCACCGAAAGTTACATTATAGGGAAATCGCTATAGAAAATCGCTATACCTGTACAGCGGAAAGTTTGCGTTATCCAACAGCGTCCACTATTCGTCAATTGCATTACAGCCAATTCACTTTAATGAAACGTGCGTTATAGCAGAACTACCTGTAGTGTGAAGGATTCTCCTCCCCAACCTCTCCTGTTGCCTGAGGCATGGTGACCCTTGGTTTAAACTATCACCAATTGTCTTTAATGAGAGAACAGCTCTAGGACTGGTAGGACTACGGCAACTTTACTTTTACTTTAATATGTATTTTTGACCATACTAGTGCACCAGCATGTCATTCTGCAGCTATCTTTTACGTTGTTGGTGGAGTTTGCGAACTGTCAGCAGTCTCCTTTAGATAACTGTTGAAAATGGCCAAACAGTTTTCATCCTGCTGCTTTCTCCCACTGATATTTAAGATTTTGCTTGATGTGTTGTGTGGAGTTGCTGGCATATATACTATTTGCCTGTCACTGACACTCTGTAAATATACACTAAGTAATGTGTGCACTTTGTAACGACTGGTTCGAGTCGATAATCATCTCCTTGACTGCATTGCACTTATTCATTAAGCAAAGTCTGGTAATAAGAAATACAGACCATGCCCAAAGTTTACTGATCTTAATTGAAAGAACTGTTGGTACATTAGGCTAGATGGGGCAACCTAACGTGTTTCAGCTATTGATTCTAGCTAATAAGTGTGGCAATCAAGTAAAGGACAGGACTAGCAGTGACAGTGAAGTTTTTGGTGATCTACATTTGTCCCAAAAAAATGATTTGATAGACTGCCAGCATCTTTGTATGTTTGTGTACTTGTGTTGCTCTGTTCTGTTGTTCATTTTGATCCTGTCTCCAATGTGCTAGATTCACAATGATAGCTTCATGCTGCCTCCACATTCATCTGTGCAATTGGCCAAGCATGCAGATGGGTCACATACCTGTGATATGAAGAGAATGTGTAAACATGAAGCATAGTCTATAATTCATTGGAATTATTAATTTTTCTACTTAATTTAGAAATTGTTATTTGTTTTTACTTTGTAAAAAGCAAATTGTTAAATTGCACTACCTTCTGCAATTGTTACCAACATTAAAAATAGCTTGCAAATTAGAACGTTATACTGAGGTTAATTGTGATTAATCGACAGCTCTGAGTTAAGTGATTTATCTTTTAGTGTTGTGCTGTCACATAGGCAGTTATGCCAGCCATGACCAGTAAATCTGTTATACGTCTACCACCGCAAGGGGGCAGAATATTGGATTAACAGCTCATTCAAAAAACTGTACTTCTGACAGTGCAGTACTGCTTTAAACTGCATTGCACTGAAATTGCACAATTTGATGCTGAAGTTCAGTGGTCGGGCTTGAACCTGAGTCCTACTGATCCTGCAGTGAGCATGCTTCAACTGAGGCAGGCTCAGCATACTAACCTTTTTAATAACAAAGCAATTGAGTGCAGAGTTGTCAGTTCCTTTCCAACAAAAGATTTAATCCTTCAATCTTACACCTACCGTGATGTGTGATATCATTTTCTCATAATGCATTATTCCTAACCTCAAAATTTATGGAAAAAAAACTGATGCCAGAAATCAGAAAAACAAACAAATTGCTGGAAAAACTCAGCATCTGTGGAGAGAAAGCAGAGTTAATGTTTCAGGTCCAGTGACCTTTTTTTCATAACTGATTTCAGCCAGGAAAAGGTTGGTATATGTGCTGAAGATGTGTTTGGGTGGTGGGGGGGTGCGGTGGAGGGAAGGAGTAAATGATTGGTGGACATGGAGCCCAGAAAGAGAGAACAACAATTCGGCTGACAAAGGAATGGTAATGGTCAGCCTGCGAGAATCAATAGCTGCTGATTTGGACCATTAGTAGCTGGTTGTGGCAGCAGCCACTTTGGTTACAAGACCTGGTGTCTGGGATTTGGGGTGAGGGCATGGGCGAAGATGCTCAGGCCCTAAAATTATTGAACTAAATAATGAAAGTCCTTCAGGGCTGCTACCACAACCAACCCATTAGTTGTCCCCAGCCAATAGCAACTCCTGATCCTTCACAGGCTGATCTTTACGCATTCCTTTGCTCAGCTTTTTTTTGTCTTTCTGGGCTCCATTTGTTCCTATGATTTACTCCCTACCCTATCTTCAGTAGATACGCCAACTTCTTCCTAGCTACAATCAGTTCTGAAGAAGGGTCAAAATTTATCATCTCCTGCATCCTGTCAAGTTGTTCACATTGGTCCCATTTAACCTTTATTTTGTAAAGCACATTGTTAATTTAAAATTGCATGCATCTTCTTAATTAATTTCCTAGCTGGTTTCATGTGTTGCTTCAATATTTTTATGTAATTGCATTGTGTACTTAAATGATTTGTATTGTGCAGCTGTTTTGTCACTTGCTATATTCCTGGATTTGTAAATGTCACCACGATTATCCAAATAAATTCAATCAGAAATGCAGTAATACATAAATAGGGGTCAATGTATAATAGACTAAAATGCTTTGATTTTTTAACACCGATTGAAGGAAATTATTTTCATGAGATCATCCCTTGAACACGGGAATGAATTGATAATCCAGGGTAAGGACTACTTCCAGCATGTTTGTAAATCAAAATAGTCTGCCCTTTTTCCTTCACTTAAGTAGACAAAGGTGTGAGTGAAAACAGCAGCTAGTAAATGTGAGTATTTTTATGGCTGTGCACAAAAGGGGTGAATGAAATGAATTAGCCACAGGAACAAGTACAAATAAAAACTGAGTACTGTTACTTATTGCAAGTAAGTAAATTTGAATAAAATTAAAGCTGACTACCAGATCGGTATGATTTTCAGTGTTCTTGAAATCCAGTTGCCAGACAATGTGAATTTGTCTCTGACTCAAAGCGGTTGTGAAACCAATGAGTAAACCTCTCCCTGGTTACCCAGCCTGACTTACTGGCATACTAGTGAGGGGGTCCCAATGGTGTTTGGGAAATTTTCTTATGGGGATGAACACTGAGGTTCTGCTGGAAGAGGAACTACCAGCCAGAGCTGATTAACATGGTTTGGATTGTAGATTTCCCATGCAAGTTAAAATGAGGATGCCTTTGGGAAAAATAAATTGATTCTTACGTCACTTCAGAGTATACCCAAAGGCCTTCAATATAATATAGTCATCAAGAAATCCAACATGGAATTCAGAAGAAACGTCTTTACCTGAGAATTTGTAACTCCATACCTGAGTGGTTGAAGTGAGTTGTGTAGATGTATTTAAGGGGAAACTGGAAAAGCATTTGAGCAAAAAGGATATAAAAGATTACAATGAGAGCTTTAAGAGGAGAAAAAAAGGACGAAGGCTTGTCTGAAGTATGGACTTGGATTGGTTGGGTTGAATGGTCTGTTTGTGCCATACACATACTATATATCTTTGCTTTATTATGAATTATCAATTTTAGAGAGCTGCCATCAATTAAGATTAGTTCAGACTGGTTTACAATCAACTAGTTTAATAATTCCCTTTTTGGTTAGATCCTACTATTAGTCTGACATTATCATGTTAAGAGAGCCACATATAACTAAACTCAATTCTAAGGCTGACTGCTTGTTGTCACTGATGACAGGATCAACCACCTTCATATCATACTAGAGAAAATAATTATTATAAGACTTGACTAATCTCTATTTTGATCAGTGCCCAGTTCAAGCAGCCAGCACTTTAGTGTTGCGCAGTCGTCGTATCATTCTCCCAAATTCATGTAGCAAATGCAGTGGGCATACGCAGGAAAAGGTGCATTTAAAAAGATTTCACTGCACTGAACATGAAAATGAACAATCTTGTCATTAAATTTGTACATGCAGTAGAATGTAAGCAAGTTGGAATAATTAATTTTGCAGGATCATTCAACTTTGAGTTTCAGCAGTCTTGGGGTTCATACATCTTGGAAATCCAAAGGTGTTTTTAATGCAGACTGTGTAATTACCTCCATAAAACTGGAAAATCATCCCCTCAAAACAAGGTCAGATTCTTTTTCTGGAAAGAAAATTTTTAATGAAGCATGATTCCACACAATAGGTGACATTGTGACTCTGGGAAAGTATCATCAGTGACAACTTTAGCAAATGTAATTTGATTTTTTTTCTAGAAAAGCAATACTTACTGCAACCTATAAAATTGTTTTCCTTTTACTCCAGGCATGAAATGCAGCAGTTACTAAACGTGACAGAGGATCTCATTATCACCATTGCCATTAGATTTGGAGGACTTCATTTCATGGAAGCTATCAACTGAATTTAAAGTGGAGAAAGAAGTCCCATCAGTCAAATCATTATATAACCACAACTTTCAGGGAGATGGGGAAGTAAGGGGATAAAAAGTTACAATTTCATCTCTCCAAATGTAGCAGCCCCTTAGCCAAATATTTAGTTTTTGTCTGATTGGCTAGATTTCTTTTGAAATCTTTGCAATGGATTGTATGGAGAATGATAAGAGAATGATGCATGTTGAAGGGAAAGGAAGCCAAGAGGGTCTTTTTTAAAAAAAAAAAATTGCTTTAAGAACTGGCTTCAAAATATTGCATTTTTTCACCATAATGAAAAACATTGACCACAACTTTGTTAGCACTTCCCTTTTTGGTGAAAACCAAATCTAAATCTGTTTTTCATTTTATGATGGATTTTGTGTTTTGAGTAAAGAGGTGACATGAATATGAAGCTACTGCTAGGTTGAAGGAAATTCACACAGAAGGTTGAAACAGGGTTTGATAGGTGAGCAAAGAAGACTTTGAAGTTGATCAGTGGAATAGGGTCAACTTGCGGGGGTTTATTGAATTGGTGTAATTGTGTAGGTTTAACAGAGGTGTTACATGTTGCATTAAGAAAATAAAATATTTCAATAGATTTGGGCAGAATAGTTCAAGTTATTCAAATGTGAATGAAAATTTTACTGGAGAGATGACATTTAACTCATTTTTGCCGTTTTGTATATTTACCCTGTTCAATTTTGGATTTTATTGATTGTGGAATGCTGACTTAATTTTAACATTATTGGGATGCTTTGCAGCTTATGGCCCACTTCAGTTTTTGTACATTCAAAACCAGCATGAAAAAGGTGACATTAGTCCAGGACCAGTCTTTATAAGGAAGAAGCAAAAACAGGCGTGTCCTTTCTTTCTGCTTCCACTCTGCCTGTCCCCACCCCCCAAATCAAAGAATTCAAGGTGCTGTTCCAGTGCGACAAGTTTATCTATGTATTTTGAACTATTGTACATCTTTTTACACAAAATGTTTTGTTGTGTAAAGTTCTAGTTGATTTTTACTTCTTGCAATTGAGTTACAGACTGTGTATTTTCAACCCAATGCCTAGAAAACACATTTTAAAACAGTTTTTTTCTTCATGTGCTTACAAGTTAGTGGAAGAATTGAGTTTATTTTGCTTAAGTAATATCTGGCATGTACAGTATGTATCCATCATGTCTAACAATCTGTTAGTTTGACTTTTAAAACATCTTTTTGTAGCAGAGCTGTTGGGGGTGGGTGGGATTGATTCTGAAGCAGTGCTTTTCTTCAAATACTAAAGTACCTGAAGGATGAACTGGAATAGCATCAGTTGCCAAAACAATGTAATTGGGTGGTATGAACACAACATTTGCAGTTAATTCTTGTTTGTTGCCAAAGGGTTGAAAAATAGAGGTCTCCAAGTCCAAGAGCTGTTTGTGACCTTTAATTACTTTTCTTTGGTGTAGTATGTGCTGCAGATGACTGCTTTGAAGAAACAGCAAGCAAGATCTACCATTCTGGTTGTAGATATTACTGTTCAGATATCTGGAATCTTCTGATTATTAGTGACAATTGTGTTTGTACTATCATGTGCCTTAAACTTTTCATGGTAGGAAAAGATAATGTGTTTTTATATATAATATATATATTACTCATAGCCTAACTGTAGTTTATACTGGTGGATTTTGCATTGCATTACACTGTATTATAAATTACACTTAACAATGACTTATGCTTTCTTAGAACCATGCTACAGTGACCGAATGTATTATGTTTAATTTCACTAATATCCTGCAGCAGGTAGAAAGTTTGTTAAACCAGGTTTGTAGAATTATCAACTTGGTGTGTTTTCAATAAACAATGCCTGAATATGATTTTGTGTGTTTCTTCAAACTATCCCTCAGATCTGTGCTGCCCATTTGTACAAATAACTATCCAGTGAGTCCACTGGACTTTTTGACCAGCAATTAATCCGTTTCGATGTAAAACCAGATTTTGAACCTGATCCTGCGTGTGTGAAAGTGCTGTTAGGTTATAAGTCTGGAATTCCCTTCCTATTAACAAATGAAGGCACAGCAATGTAGTTCCAAGTGAACATGGTGTGTAGCTTGGAAAAGGAACTGCAGCTGCTGGTGTTCCCGTGTATCAGCTGCCCTGTCCTGGGTGGTAGAGATCACAGATATGGAAGGTGCTATCAAAAAAGGCTTGGCAAGTTGCTGTAATGCATTGGGCATATGCTGCATATTGCTGCCACTGTGTAACAGCAGTGGACAGAGTCAATTTTTAAGGTGGATGAAATGTCAATTAAGCAGCCTACTTTGTCCTGGATGATGTCATGTGGTATTGGAGCTGAACTCATCCCAGTAAATGGAAAGTACACCATCACACACCTGACTTGTGCATTGTAGATAAGAGACTGGAAATGAGTTATTCAATCTAATTCTGAGCCTTGACACATGGTTTTGTAGTTATCATATCTATATGGCTAGTCCAGTTCAGCTTTGAGGTCAGTGGAAACTCCTAGGATATTGATAGTGGAAGATTCCACAATGATCCTGCCATTGAATGTCAATGTGAGATATTTATACTTTCTCTTGTTGGAGATAGTCATTACCTGGCATTTCTATGGCATATATGTTACGTTCTGTTTTTATCCAAAGCACTGAATGTGGTCCAGGTCTTGCTGCATATTGACATGGATTGTATCAGTATCTTAGGAATCGTGAATAGTGCTGAACATCATGCATTTGATGAACATCATCACTCCTAACCTTATGATGTAGGTAATGTCATTGATGAAGCACCTGAAGTCAAATAGCCTCAAACGCTACCCTGTGAAATCCCTGCAGAGATGTCCTTGGACTGAAATGATTGACCTCCAACACTGTCAAATGCTGCCTTGCTGTCAATCTCACTGTCTCCTCACCTCCTGGAATTTATATCTTTTGTTTGCTATTAGACCAAGACTGTAATGAGATTAAAGCTACATCTTCTTGGTCTCACCCAAATTGAGTGTGAGCTGGTTGTTGTCATGCGAGTGTCCTTGATAGCATTGTCAGCAACACCATTATCAATTTGTGATGACTCAGTACATTAGAGTAATGGGACCTTAACTGGCTGGGTTACATTTGTTCTACTTTTGTGTAGAGGACATTTGTCCAGTGCCGATGCAATACGATTTTTGGTGTCAGTTGTAGATAAAACCATTGAAGGCAATGCTGCAGAATATCAAGAAGAGCAGTGGAGCTTTTCCATGCTGCAAAAATTTTATACCAAGCTTTAAATGAATGCACAAAGATTCCCCTCTCATAATGTAAATCAACTGATGGACCTTGTATACAAGCAAGAGTTTTTGAAATTAGATTAGATTATTGGGGGGAAAAAAATCAGCTTGAAGTAAGTTATCTTAACATGTTAAAGAAATCTTGATTGAAGTTGTATGCAAGATGCAATTTTCCCAGTTGACTAACCTGAGCAAAAACAACTGCTGTAATGCCAAAAAAAATCAATTGGTGACAGGACCGACTGATTAACCTCACATTTCCAGACTTCAATCTTACCATTGGTCCTGAAAAGATGCTCCTGTTAAGGTGTGCAATGAATACAAATGACCTTTTCTGATGAATACTAACTAGAGATTTTAATAATATACATTCTGTGTTTGCCAATAAAATGGCACAGAAGAAGAAAATCATTTTAAAGAAGTTAAAGGTTTGGGAACAATTAATTCATCCAAATTCAACCATTTTGATCAAGTAGAAACTTAGTTAAAATGGAATTTTGTCACCTTTCATCTCTCTGCCTTATTTTGCTTGTCTACGCATTTGTCATATTGAAGGTGTCTGTAATGGGTTTGTGTTTACTTGAGTACTTTGTCCGGTATTCTGGTGTTATGATCCCAACTGATATTATGTGACAAGTTATCCCAAATAAGAACATGGCTTAATATGTTATATTTTGACTTATTTTGGTTTTAACAAGGTGGTCTCTTGCTAAAACATAAGCATGCGATGCTGTAGATTATCCATTAACAGCAAAATAGTTTAACAATGTCATGTATGTCCATGGTGTTACCATGCTGAAATAAGGTGCATGAAAACCACAACCCTGATCAGATTTCTGCTGTAGATCTCAAACATGGGCTATTGCAAAGTGCCCAGTTGTACCTCAAATTACCCTAGAAGGGTTAGGTATACGAAAATTTTGATCATTGGGTGAAGCTAATTACTTTAAGAAAATATACATTAGCAACACGAATGATGCTATAGAGTCATAGAGTCATACAACCTGGAAACAGAGCCTTTGGTCCAACCAGTCCAGGCTGAACATAATCCCAAACCAAACTAGTCTCACCTGCCTGCCTCTGGCTCATATCCCTCCAAACCTTTCCTATTTCTGTATCTCCCCAAATGTCTTTTAAACATTGTAATCATACCTGCATCCACCATTTCCTTAGGGATTTCATTCCACATGCAAACCACCCTCTTTTTTTATAAAAAGAAAAAAAAATTGTCTCTTTTTTTTTAAATCTGTCTCTTCTAACCCCCTTGGTGCCCCCTTGTCTTGAAATCCCCATTCTAGGGAAAAGACAACTGCCATTAACCCTATCTACACCTCATTATTTATAAACTTCTTTCAGGTCACCTCTTAACCTTCTACACTCCACTGAAAGAAGTCCCAGCCTTTCTTTATAACTTAAGCCTTCCATACCCAGCAATATCCTGGTAAATCTCTTCTCAACCCTCTCCAGCTTGATAATATATCCTTCCTATAACTGTACGACCTCAACATGACTTCCCAACTCCTATACTCAAAGGACAGATGCTACTATCAAGCCAATAAGCGAGTCTGCTTATGACACAAATCTAATATATAGTGTATAGATTTCAGTGGCAGTAACAATACCAGCTATATGGGCCATACATTGCAAAGTTTGACATTTGCATCAAATAGCATATCCGTTCGGCTGTTCTTAACAAGCAAAACACTAGCCATGTTTAACCAGACTGCACTTGCAAAACTCAAAAGACAATGTCCAACATTAGATGTGATTCTCTGATTGGACAACAGTTACTGAATAACCTTGAGTGTGTGAAGAACTCTCGACCAATTTAAGATTATCAGTCTGGCTTGTATTGTTATGCACTTGTACCAGAAGCTAACCATATTAATAGATGCTGTTTGCAGACAGTGACTGGCTCATTTCTCAGAGCAACATTTGACCAATCAGAATCAACCTATTGGTTTAAAATTTACAGCTTAGAAGTTAACTTTTGGTCATGATGTAACTGGTGCACTGTTTAGGTGTTGCCGTAGACAGTTGGAATCCACTTGCTAACCAATCCGCAAACGTTTCCCATATAACTGCTGTTTTCTTTTTCCATTGGTATTCTTGCAAATTTAGCCTGACGTGTACAAGATGCAAAGCTTCAACAAAATCTTTCTTTTCCTTTAACAATATCAAAGGTGATATCATTATTCCTGCCACAGATTCTGCTGTTCACCACTCATTTAATTTCATTCCCTCCTTTAGTCACCGGTAAATCAAACAAATTCATAATCTTGATTTCCTAGCACGTATAAAGTTGAGCTGTAACACTATAGTTTACCATCTAGACCATTTTGTAACTTTGCCCGACTGTTACTAAAACACATACAGTACAGGATTTTGGAGATGGGAACTGCAGACGCTGGAGAATCTGAGATAACAAGGTGTAGAGCTGGATGAGCACAGCAGGCCAAGCAGCATCAGAGGAGCAGGAAAGCTGACGTTTCGGGCCTAGACCCTTCTTCAGAAAATTTTCTGATGAAGGGTCTAGGCCCGAAACGTCAGCTTTCCTGCTCCTCTGATGCTGCTTGGCCTGCTGTGCTCATCCAGCTCTACACCTTGTTATCTCAGTATAGGATTTTGACATTTTTGGATTATTACTTATTATTTGCTTATTGACAATTACATTACTTGCACCTGTCTGTGAAATGTGGAGGGATATATCTTCATGTTAAAGGGTCTAACCAAATTGTGGTGGTTTTTCAAAGTAGTAAGTAAAGAATCTGTTGACTGCACCATTTATTGAAAGAGGAAATTAATTTCACAGCAGATTACTGGGACAAATGTTGTCTTGCTGTTCTGAATTAACACGTAATACATTGTATGTAAAGAAGCATCTCTAAATTAGTGTTAAACATGCATTTATTAGAAGTGTACAGTTTTAAGTTGGAAAGATTTACATACACTACACAATTAGAGAAGAATTTGAACAGTACATAGAACAAGATGATAATTGTAGCTGTTGTCCTTTTTGCTATTCCCACGTAATTAACACATCAATTACTTTTCATTCCTGATCTTTTCTGTTTAACCATCAATAAAAATATTACATATAATGTAACTTTAGTGCATGTAGTAATTATTCTTTACCATCCAAACTGGCGAGTTCTTAATTTAAATTCTTTCTGGGAATACTAAGATATTGGTACCCTGCCACCAATTGTATTCGCTTACACTGGCTGTGCAAAATGATTAGTATCTGTATAAGGTCCAGCAGAAGCTTCCAGCTTCACACCTTAATATGTTGAAAAACAACAATGTCCATAAAGGACATGTAAATTATAAGGTCAGTAATTTTGTGGTAAAAGTATTTTTATCCTAACATTGTGTCCTTTTCCAGAATTGGATGACTCATAATTGGGTAATATTACCTTTCTACCAGAAGCTGTATGAGAGTCTACATTTATGCCCTTCTGACAATGGAGAGGTTATCACAAGTGAACCTGTTGCTATTCTGAGCCAATGATGCCACAGACCATATGCCATAAGTCTCTTTATCTTTTAGTTCTAAAGCATAGGTTCTCAGACAGGAAAATCTGTATTTGTTAGATTATTTAATGATGCTTAATGTAAAAGCACACTTTCTGCACTTAAAGCATTATTCACATTTTGGTTGTTTCAGTACGTTTTGGTTTAAATCCGAGTTTTCCCTAACCTTTTAAGTATGACAATGTAACAATATTGTGTTGGCCAGAGAGAGATTTTTGCAGCAATCATGGAAGTTTTCAAATCATCTTTTGTTTAAACTTCACTTTTCCTGTTTCATTTCATCTTTGAAACTGATTAGGGCACCATGAGATGCTAGACTCCTCTAACTGACTTCTTGTCGTCATTTCAATCAAATGCAAAGCATTACACCTTGACTAAGACTGATTTTAATAGGCTTCTAGTTACAATGACTTACTTTTGATTTTGCTAAGATTAATGGATCTTTTTCACATTCCACCTATTTCACCAAGTTTTCTTTCATATAATCCATAATGTTATTACATCCTTTTATCTTAATGATAATGATTTAAGCTGGGGTAATTTGCCAATAACTTCTTCCTCCTTCCCACCCGCAAGCACTTCACCTTCAGTTGGTTTTCTTCCCTTGTGTGCAGACTCTGCACATCATAAGACCATCAATCTTGCAGGACATCAGAGATGGTCACCCTCTCTTGTGTTTGTTGTCACTGAGAAGGAACACTGGCCGTGAATCCCGCAGCCCTAAGACCAATTGTTGAACATCTAGCACCTCTCCAGCTGAACTCTAGGAGACATTTGGGATGACCTTATTTTTGATGGTGCAGTATAAATTTAGATGGCACATTTGCCAACGAAAACACTGTGGAATCTTAGAGTATTCTGGTACCTGTTAAGTTTTTATACATGTAATTTCTAACAAATCACACCATGTAACTTGGGGCATTAGGGATTGAACTTCTGCAGATTTACTCCACATGGTGGTTTCTGTTGCTACAAGTACAAGTCTAGATGAGTTCAGTTAGTTTGAATTTTTTTACATTGTTTTTGCCAAATTAGGGCAGTTTGCTCTATGATGTTCTAAATACAGACTGAAGTAGTCAGTGCATTTTCCACGCCAGACAAAACAGGGCACCAATGGCAATTTCAAGAAACTGACTTCAACTGTGGCAGTAAAATGCAACTATGTTCCTCCAAGATTGCTGGTGTGCATTTCTGGAATACTTTTATTCTGTTTTGCAAATTAATGCCATCAATTGAATTAACATTATTGGTCTCAGTAATTGGATGTTGAAAATAAAGCAGATTTAAATTTTAAAAGAAACTGAGGGAATTATTTGACATCAAATTAACAAAATAATTATTTCAATGGAAGTGAATAAATTTATATCTTTAGAATTCAAATATTAATTAGTCATCAGTGATTTGCAGGTGATTCCTCCAATTATTCTAATACAGTTTCTTGGGTAAATTCATCTAATCCAAAATGCAGGGATTTTAATATTTAATCCTTGAAGTATTTGAAAACATTTTTGAGGTTTATGATGGATTAAGCACACACACAGGGCAAAGAAAGGTAACATGGAGTGTCCTCCTCCAAGAATCTCTCAGTTAATGTGCTGGTCCTTAAAGCAATTAGGGAGGCAAATTATATTTAGGTCTTTGTGCAGCGAGACTTCCTTACTCATACTTCAAACTCTTGCAATAATGTTTCACATTAACAAGACCATATCTGGACTACAGTGTACCGCTTTGGTCCTTAACTAAGAAAAAGATGTATTTGTCTTTAAAGTGTGAAACCAGGGATTACTGTCAAAGAAGATGTTAAGATTCTCTGGAAGAATGAGAAGTGATCTTATTGAAAAGTATCACATTCTTATAAGAGTAGAGACTGAGAGGTTGCTTTTGCTGGCTGGATTGTTTAGAAAGAGTTCTGCTCTTCTATAGAATTCTCTTCCTATTTGAGCTGTGAATCCTCAGTTCTTGAGATTTGATGGACTTTTACACTAACAGTATTAAGGGATGGCACGATAATGCAGGAAAAGGCTATTTGGATTTTTAAAAATCAGCTGTAATATCAAATGATGGAGCAAGTTCAAAGCCATTTGCCGTAATCCTTAATGTTATTACGTAACATTACAAACTATATTCTAGCGAAATACTGTTGGTGTCAAAAGATGCTTCCCTCTTTCTTCTTCTCAGCTTTATTTTGGAATTTAAAATGAGTACTATAATTCAATTGAAGGATTTGAGCAATGTTTTGTCCTGCAAAGAAATACACTGAAGTCGCTCTTCTGGTGTAGTTATTTTTCTCCAGACTTGAACTGAACGTTTTTTTATATGGATTGTTAGTGTTTTATTTTATTAAAGAAAGCAATCCGTGCACAGCTGTAAATGACTTGTTTAATGTCAGGGGATTGCCTCCATAAAACCTTTTGAGACAAATGGATAGTAGTACTCTTTTTTTATTTTCCCTAAAATCTTTCAAATTTTTCTCTTCCAAATTCTCTGACCCATATTGGAAAGCAGTTCCACTCATGTTGGCACCCTTGTCGAGAGTCAAAGGGATGTGTGTCGTGCTATTTATGAATAGAATCGCAACCAGGCCAGATGCTCTGACATGCTCTTCCTACCAAGAGCATTGGCTGACTTATGCCTTCACACTTCCCTTTCTCTGTAACTTCCATCAGCCCTACGTCCTTTCAACTCTCCACCTCTAAATCTGATCTGTTGTGAATCTCCACTTAATGATTCAGATCTCTGACTCCATTTACATCAGACTCAAAACTGCAACATCACTGCTTTGACACAATTTGAGCACAAGGAGTTATGCTTACAAATTAATAGCAGAAGGAGCTACAAGGACATACATGAAAGCATGCTATGGACAAATTTTTAGCGACAAATTTTAAAACACTTGGAAAGGAGGGGGACAAGAATAAACTTGAAATTTCAAGAAAGAACAAAACAGGTTCTTGTGAATTGTGCAGGTTATTACATAAGCACCAAGGCTATACAATGGATGAGTTCTGCTAGATAGGCCCAAAAAGTCCACATGAAGTGAGGGATGAGAGCTTTTTGGATCACTTCTTATTACACAAACACTGACATCTTATTTAGTTTCTCAGCATTTTATGTGTTTAACCTTTAAAAATAGCCTTTTCCATTCCATCTTTAAACTTTGTATATTCCAAATTTGAGGCATAGAATGCGCACTCATAGCGGGGATTGTTGCGTACGTACTGTAGAAATTCTGGGGCTCCAGGTGTAATTACATTGTCTGCCAGAAGAACCGTGCCTTTTCTCAACAGACCACATTCCTACAGGCAAGGCAAAGAGTTCAATAGTTAATGAATGCACAATTTGAGAATTAGTTTAAAAATTTTGGAACTTACAGCTGCTATGCACCAGAGTGACAAAAGAAAATGCTGATTAGTACAGCTCAATTGTCTGCCAGGCCCAGAATTATCAGCTAAACAGCTCTGTACACCATTCTTGACAATAGCTTCATTGATTCAAGGCTGCTTGGTACTATCCATATGAAGCACCATGTGCTGTTCTCAAAACCTTTTATGTCAATAGTATGATTGGTTTCTGAAGTCTGTTTTGATTTAATCTGTCACTTGTCCATGTAACTTACTGTTATGAACTTGTACATAGTGAGGAATATACAGAAATCGACTCCAAATCAAATCTGGAATTAACTAAGTTACTGGTTCTGAAGAAGGGTCCTGACCCAAAACATCAACTTTCCTGCTTCTCTGATCCTACCAGGCCTGCTGTGTTCCTCCAGCTCCACACTGTGTTGTCTCAGTTTCTAGCCTGGAGCAAGTTTACTTATTCTTCCTTCATCCTGTAGCCAAAGCTTTAAATCTTTATCAATGTCTATTCGACAAACACCCTCCAAAACCACATCCTAGTCCTTGTTATTTGTATTTTGGGTCTCATTAGTATATGGGCAAGATACTTGATTGCAGGGGAAATTCTCAGACTGGATATCAAAAAAACACATAACAGGCAATGTTTGAGAAAAAAGTGAAGATACAATGCAACAGGCAATTAGACACCCCATAAGGAAGGAATAGCCTAACACACAAGTGATATGATGTACTTCCATGGCAAGAATAAACTTGAGCGAGTTGATCAGTTGGTGTCAATTTTATCATGTTATCTCCTTAGTCACATTTCAGGCATTGAGGCTTGCTGGGGTATAGTTGCATTTAGCTTCCTTTATGGCATCAAGCCAAATACAATTCTAGACGTTAGTCATAAAAGAATTCCAGATGAAAAATTACAGGATAAATCTGCCCTTGCTAATCTGAAACCAGAAATGGGATTTAAGTTTTAATTATTTCTGTGGTGTATCTCTAATTACAACAATTTGTATTTATGCAGCAGCCCTGCCAAAACAAGAGCTAGTTCTGTGGCAGTCACCAATATATATGCAGAAACATCCCAATGGCTTGTGGCAATGAAGAGATGCCCATGTTCCCAGCACTTCATTCTTAGCTTCATGGAAAAGCTTGCCATAATTTCCCCTCAAGTTTCAAGAAGTTGCTGCATTTGCACATGAACTGGCCGTTAGACGTACCACAAAACATTCTTTCACAAAAAACCTCTACTTATATAGAATTTTTATATAAGTATCAAAAACTACCAGTCAAACTTTCCAGTCTAGAAGGCTAGCAGTCAAAGCATTGATCTTTTAAGTGGTGAATTCCTAGCAATATTAAACATATTAAATGTTTAATTTTAATGTTTTATTTATTTTCATTCGTATCTTCTCTTTCCCTATCTTATTTTGTTTCTGTACCTGATTTTGACATTAATTCATCTGTTCTTCTTATCCTTCGTTTTCTGTGATTTGTTTTTCTTCCTTGAATGTTAAATCTCATTGATTTATGAAGCTGTATGGTCAGTTCTTCATTCATTAACATTAACAATTCCCTGTTGTTCTCTGCTTTATTATCAGCTTGCATTTCCAACAATTTATGAAATGAAAGGTCCTGCAGCTAATTTAACAATCAAATCCTGCTCCACATTCCAGGCGACTATTATAAACATTGTAAGTACTGGTATGGTACATCAATATCTTCAAAGCCTTCTAATTTACCAGATCAGCACATGAGTATGGCACAGCTGCATACTCTCCCTGTTTCCTTTCCTCATAATTACTGACTTTGTCAAGTAAAGGCAATGGTTGGTGCAGATCCTGAGGCAATGCCACTATTGGCAGACCTGTGTTTAACACATCATTGCTTTGCTGACTGAAGAATTATGCACACTCCAGGGCATGACCATCAATCTTCTCAGCAGTGGTGCCAAGGCTGGTCCGTGCATCAGCTATGAAAACACCAAGTCAATGATGACTGGACAGCAACAAGGCGTCCTTCTCACCTTCAGGCAACAGAATGTCCAGGACACTGATCGTATCCATGTCTGAGAAACAACACCTCCAGGGAGAGTGCTATAGAGATTGACCATACAAGAATCAGCAAGGCAGCATCAGTCTTCTGGTAACTCCATTACAGGCATCTAACACCATCAACATAGCCACAAGGTTGTGACTTTAAATGTACATTGTGGTACCAACTGCCATCTATGCCAATGAGGCTAAGAACAGCGAAGGTGTCACTTAAGTCGTACATCTTCCTCCAGTGCTGCCTGTGTAAGGTGCTGAGCATCATCAACGAAGAATTTCTGCACAGGACTGGTCAGAGATGGCTTGTAAGAGAAATAACCAATACTTAACAGGACATGTATTTTGTCCCTCAGACATGCGCCCTGCCAGAATGGCAACACAATGGGTACCAGCTGGAGAAAGAAGACCTGACAGAAGTACCTTTAAAGAGGACCTTTGAAAGGGGACACTGCTTGGGTTGGAATAAAGAGATGTCGATGGAAGAGTCTTGCTGCTGATTATTCTGCTCAGGAATGAAGGAAGTCTAAGGAACAAAGTCTAAGCAAGACATCTGTGCTATATGATGCAACAGAAGGGTAGCTAGCCACTAAAGCAAGAACAGATGCCTCTTTGTTAATGTATATTCAGCAGATTGAACATCAAGCATGGGGCTTCCTAGGCACCTATCAGCCATTTTTAGCATCTGGGCAACTGGGTGGCCCTCAATTATGCAGCACAGTTTGAATTTGGAATACCCCATACCTTGCACTATCAAGATCATTACGAACCATTAATACTATTAAGTGTTTCACTTTATTTTGTTTTGTTCCTGATTTACGACATCTGCAGTTCTTTTGGTTTTCACTTTATTCAGTTGATTTAAAATTAACTACTGTACCTTATTTACAGTGTCTAAGTTCTTATCCACAATATTACTCTATATTTGAGCATTGAGAGTAAGTGTGATACATCGGCACTCTATACAAAATTTGCAGGCGTTAGAAGAAGGAGCAAATCAAATGATAATTGCCTAATTTGTGGATGAAGTTCGATGTGAAGAAGTATGAGGTGATAAACTTCAACACAAAGAACATGGGAAATAGCATATAATAAGTGGTGAATTGGAGCAGACAGACCTGGGTGTAGATGTACATAAATCATCAAAGGTGGCAGGACAGGTGGAAAGAGCTGTTTTATTTCTTTTAAGTACAGTATTCTGTGCTTCACTGATAAGCCCATAGGATGCAAGAGCAGGGTGGTTATGTTGAATTTACATAAGACACTGGTTCGACCTCATCTGAAGTATTTGTACGGTTCTAGGTGAATGCATTGGAAGAGTGCAGAAGAGGTTAATGAGAATGGGGTTCCAGTTATGAGGATAGTTTGGAGAAGTTGGGACTGTTTTCCGTGGAGAGGGGAGGCTAAGAGAAGATTTGATCGAACTTTTCAAAATCTTAAGTCCACACAGAGTAGACAGGGAGAAATTTATTCAACCCTATTAAAAGTATTGAGAATCAGAAGACACAGTTTAAAGTCTTGCACAAAAGAAATTAGAGTTTTAAAACAAAACTCTCTCACAGCACATGGTTAGGGTCTGGAATGTGCTGTCTTGAAGTGTGGTGGAGCAGGTTCAATCAAGGCATTTGAGAGCATTGGATAATTATTTTAATAGAAACCTTTATACAGGATTACAGGGAAAGGCAGGACACTGGCACCAAGTGCTCAGAAAGCTGGCGCAAACGCGATGGACCAAATGGCTCCCACCTTCACCATAACAACAGTTCCGTGATTCTGCTTCTGTTCCTTGTCAACTTTGTGAGATACTGAGCTGAAGAACACTGCGGCAGGGCAGAATGTTTTTACTTCATGAGAAAAAGGAATCTAGCATCTAGTTCACTGCTCTTGTTCCAATTCCACCAAAAGAAAATAATTTGGGCTAGAGTATAAATCAGAACAATGAATTACCAGGTGTAAAGTTTTGAGCTCTGGATGGAATATAATCAGTACCTTTTGTAACTGGTTTATACTAAAAAGCAATAAAAGAATTGTCTGTTTCAAGTAAGTTAGCACCTGGTAAATGGGTCTTGTAATTCTGTCGGGTAAGAATCATCCTGACCTCCCCCATTGCTGTTAAATCTGTAGTTCATAAGTGTTAACCAAGTATTTCCTTTGTAGTCTCCTGTTAACGAAGGATGTGATAAGCAATGTAGATATCATTACTTCATGATTTAGAGATGACAGATTCATCCTTGGACTGTGGCCTGTTTCTCTCAAATGGATTAAGAATGTATTTCACTGTGATTTGTTTCCTTTACAGAGTAAAATCATAATTATTTTAAGTTAAAATAGATATCCTTTGGCATTGGCCCACAAGTGAGTTGGAGGATAAACCATTTATGATGAGAAGATTGCAACATTATGCAATGTAATTATTTCAGGATACAATTGCGACGACTTAGATTTCTGGGCATGTATAGTAACGTGATAACCATTCCAATAGCTCATTCTCTGGGTCTGCCCATTCTGGACTTCTCCCAGCCCCAACTGTGCCACTACCTGAAATAATGAGGAGCTGAGGATCTAAAGTTCCTTTTTCAACACTTGTACGAATTTATCCTCTTGTTTTTGTGTTCCCAGATGAAAACTTGCATTCATATAGTGCCTTCACAATAGTGAAACCTCCGAAGGCTTTACAAGAGTATTATCGGACAAAAATTTACCACCTTTGCTAGGGGATGTTAGAATAGGTGACCACATCTTGGTCAGAGAGATTTTGAGGAATGATTTAGAAGGGACAGCGGCAGAAAGATTTAAGGAGGATATTTTGGAGCTTCCAAGCTATGCAGCTGAAGATATGGCAGCCAGCAGTGGGATGAAAGTTGGATGGGTTTATGAAGCAAGGTTTGGAGTACAGTAGGAATGTCAAGGTTGGGTGGTGTTTGTAGGCTGGAGGAGATTGTAGAGAAGGAGGAGAATAGCCATTGAGGGATTTTAACATCCAAGGTGACTTTAATGGAATGACACTAAGTCATCTGAAATATCCAAGTTTTTGTCATCATGGCTTTTTGGATGTATACGACGAAGCTGTAGGCCATAATGTTTAGTTTAAGTATCTGTTCCCATTAATTGACCTATACTTAAAGTTGTTAGTTGATTTTGTTACATTGAGTTTTTAAGATTTATTATTAATGAGACAAGTATGAAAAGAGTCCTTTCTAGACATCTTGCTCTACTACACAAAGAGCAAGATAGCCAGTATCTACGATTTTCAACTACAGATATGATTGAATTGTGTGAAGCACTTGGAGCAGCTCAGGCTGCAGGTTAGACAAGCTTGTCCTATTGCGTTTTCTGACTGAATTATAAGTGGAGTTGGCAAGTCGTAGAGAATAAAAGGGTATCCCAAAAACTGATGGTGAAAACTTCCAACAAAGGCTTCAGCAAGTTAACAAAACTTCCGCATCTTCTTGGCAAGCTGTGCACAGGTCCCAGTGGTTGGGGATGCTCTCTGCAGCAAGCAGTCACAACTATGAATGGATTAGCTGTATCTGGGCTGTTGCTGGGAGCGTGCAGAGCAGATAATCCAGTCAGCAAAACTGAAAGGGCAGGGGCTTTAATTGAAATAGACTGCAGCCAAGTAGGAGGAACCATAGCATTTGTAGGGAAGATTAAAAGAAGTGTCAAAGCCAAACTCAGTAAATGACGTTTCAGTCGAGTTTTGCAAATTTAACCATAGCTCCGACAATAGCATTTGGACTCTGGATCACACGTCTTCCAAGGGTCATCAACGTTTTGGTTTATAACATTAATGTGAACTCTGAGTAACAATTAATATTTCATTTCCAATTCATTAATTTTTCACAGGTTTCTTATAAATGTTGTTTCCACTTGGCATTTTAGCTGTATCGACAAAATGAGCAGTTACAACTGAAAACGAAAACAGAAATTGCTGGAAAAGCTCAGCAGGTCTGGCAGCATCTGTTGACAGATATCAGAGTTAACGTCTCGGGTTGAGTGACCCCTTCCTCAGAACTCACAACTGAAACCAGTTTCACAATTTCTAGTCAGAGCAAAAGTACTGCAGATGTGGAAATTTGAAATCCTACACAAAGCACTGGAAAAACTCTGCATTTCTTAAACCCTATGAGTTCAAACTAACTCTCCTTTGGAAGTTCTGAGTTGAATGAGAAATTGCTCAAAGTGAGAATGAGTTCAGGCAGGTGAAGCAGGTTGGTAGTGGATGGGGACTGTTCAGACTTCTCTTTGAGGAAGAAGTGGAGAGCCTCCAGATTGTTCTGAGGGGAAATGGATGTATAGAGGGACTGAACATCCATTGTCAAGAGTCAGCAGCTGAGGCCAGGAAACTCAGAAGAATTCCAAATGTGATTGGGAAGAGACTGAAAGTGGAGGAGAGAAAATAGTATTGAACGAAGAAAAAAAAGTTCTATGGGCAAGGAACAGGCTGAAATGATTGGTCTACCAGGGCAGTTCTGTTTGTAGATTTTGGGAAGAAGGTAGAAGTGGACTGTGAGGTGGGAAGATTTGCAGAGGAGATAAGATTGGTGACAGTCCTGGAGATAACAGCTTGATGCTTGTAGGTTCGCAATTTCCAAAACAATTTGATTGATCATTCATTGTTGCACTCCAATTTGGCATTGGAAACTTTAAAAAATAATTATCAATTTTCGTGCTAAACAAGTCAACCAAATGCCCCTCTTTTTAAGATGCATGATACAACAGTGCAACTTTTTTGCATCGTTGAATAGATTTTTTTATACAAGTATTATTATGTACGGGCTGGAAATCTATATTGTCCTGTTTTTGAACCTAAAGTGGTGGTGCTCTGAGACCTCCAGTTGCCTTGCATTAAAACGTGCTGTGAAGACTGAGATGTCATATGCGTATGTTTATATGTGACTTGTCCATTTACTGACTTGTGACACTGCGTTCTCAACCTTTCCTTCAGATATGAGCTGCTCACTCTAGTTTATCTAAAGTTTTGTAATTGGTTATATAAATGCTCCTTCATGTGCTAAAATTAAAATAAAATGAACTCCAAATCACTGAAATGCACCAAATATAAATACTTTCTGAGAAAACACCCTCATATTCCTTGGATAATAATGGTGTGGTTGACTATTTTCTAAGTTTCTAAAGGTGCAGTGGGAAAGCAAAGGGAAACAGAGTTCTCACCTCCAGGAGTTGTGTGTCAGGCTGATATCTGTCCTTCCAGTGATCAAGAAAAACAAAATCTAAAGTGTCCACTTCTTGCTTCTTCTTCAGTTGTGGAATAATATCCCCAGATGAACCTTCTAAGATCGCCACCTTAATTCATTGGAGCAGAAAAATCAGAACTGCTTTAGAAAACAAATCTGGACCTGTTAAGACCAAAAGACACAGGAGCAGAAGCAGGCTTATTGAGTCTGCTCCACCATTCAATGCATTTTCCCCCAACCCTTGATTCCTTTACTCATTAAAATGCTGTTTTCTCCAAAAGATTTACCAGGATGTTGCCGGGAATGGAGGGTTTGAGTTATAAAGACAGGCTGGGACTTTTTTCACTGGAGCGTAGAAGGTTGAAGGGTGACCTTTCAGAGGCTTATAAAATCATGAGGGACATAGATACGGTGAATAGCACAGGTCTTTTCCCAAGGGTGGGAGTGTTCAAACTATAGAGAATATTTTTAAGGTGAGAGAAGAAAGATTTAGGAAGATCATGAGGGGTAACTCTTTTCCACACAATGGTTCATATGTGGAATGAATTGCCAGAGGAAGTGGTAGATGCAGGTACAGTTACAGTTACAACATTTAAAAGACATTTGGATAAGTACGTGAATCGGAAAGATTTGGAGGGATATGGGACAAACACAAGCAAGTGGGTCTAGTTTGGTTTGGGAACATGGTCAGTGCGGGCTAGTTGGACGGGAGGATCTGATTCCATGCTGTTTGACTCCATGACTGTATTTAAGGATCCAGCCACTGTGGCAAAGAATTTCATAGATTGACTTCACTCTGAAGGAAGGAGGAGAGGCTGGATAGGTTGGGATATTTTTCCCTGGAGCGATAAATCCTTATAATAAGGGGTAACTTTATTGAGGTTTATAAAATCATGAGGGGCACAGATAAGGTGAATAGCCAAGATCTTTTTCCAAGGGTAGGGGGGTCCAGAGCTCAAGAGCATAGGTTTAAGGTGAGAGGGGAAAGATTTAAAAGGGACCGAAGGTGCAACCTTTTCACATGGAGGGTGGTGCGTGTATGGAATGAGTTGCCAGAGGAAGTGGTAGAGGCAGGTACAATTACATTTAAAAGACATTTGGACAGGTGATGAATAGGAAAGGTTTAGAGGGATATGGGCCAAATGTAGGCAAATGGGACTAGTTAGGTTTTAGATACCTGGTGGGCATGGACAAGTTAGACCGAAGAGTTGGTTTCCATGTAGTATAACTCCATGATTCTTGTTGGCCGAGTGCTATAGCAAATGCAATTGATTTGTCCCAGGAATAAGAGGTTGAGTAAATGAGCCCTATATTCCCTGGCGTTTGGAACATTGAAAGATAATCCAACTGGAATATACAAGATTCTGAAGAGGTTTGACATTGTGCAGATCAGCAGATTGTTCCCCAGGCAGAGAACTAAGAATAAGGGGCACAATTTCAAGTATGCAGCAATCATTTACAACTGAAATGAGGAAAACTCAGGGTTGCGAATCTTTGGAAATCTCTACTTTGGAATTTTATGCATGTGTCATCGTTTCAATATGTTCGAAGCTGAGATTGGTAGATGTTTGCTGACTCAGGGAGAGGGGGGCTGGGTGGGAAAGTGGAGTTGAGCCCCAAGACTAGTCATGATCATATTGCAGAGCAGGCTCAGTGAGCTGAATAGTCTTTTGCTGCTGTTTTATCTCAGGTTCTTAAACCATGTCTTTAATACCACAGTGCCTACATGCCTTATTGAAAGCAATACTTTTCATTGGCTATAATTAAGGTTCTTTTCCAAAATTTAGTGGCTGGGTACTACCAATTGTTTTTCAGTGTGAGGTTTTTTTAAAAATGCCATTTGTATGGATATACTTGGTCTTTATCATGGAGCCACGCCTTCCACAATACCTTCTGTACAGACGGATGTCCAAACAATTTAACAGGACTATTGACTGTAATGTGTTTTGGGCTGTCTTGAGAATGTAAAGGGCAAATCTAAATCTAAATACAGATATTTTAATTAGGAGTTCCTCTGATCCTTGTAGTTTTTTTCAGTTCTTCAAGGATACCTGATCTAAACAATATTTACTTTACAGAAATTAGGTAATTCTAATAAATACTATACAGAGATAGAGCTTGTATGAAATTATTGAATTACTCCTCGATGCTTTGAGCCCTTTTACCTTGTCCTCAACTCCAGCGAAACGGAAGATCTGTTTTGCAATGCTTGCATTGGCTGGATTGAACTCGATGGTAAGGAAACGAGCACCAGGTTTAAGCACACAGATCATGCGCAAAGCCGAGTAACCACAATATGTCCCCAGCTCCAGCACAGATAATGGGTTTGCTTCTTTCATGACTTTGTCCAAGATTACACCTGCATATAAATGTGGTGTGCAGTTACAACACAAAGTTAATTTGGCCAGGCAGTCAGTGGCATTTATCTTCCACAAAAGCAAATAGTTCTAATCATATTTACCCAATTTGTGCTCGTATGTCTTCAACCTTTTGCCTTCATGCAGGTGTCAAATGAAAAAATGTAAAAGGTGTATCCACACAACTTCTTGCTATTGGCTACTTCCTTAGGCTAGGCAAGAAAACTGAGCCACTGATTGCTACTGTTCCTTTTATTCCATTTTATTCATAGGCAATGTGGATGCAACATTGGCTGAGGGATAGGTAACAGTGACAGTTGTTGGATATTTTTCAGACTGGAGGAACATTTGCAGTAGATTTGTTGTTTGCAATGCTGAGAGCTCAGTATTGAAACCCTTGCCTTTTCTGATCCATGTATATTAATTATATAGATCTTGGTCAGCAGGGCACAATTTCAAAGTTTGCAGATAAAACTCATGTAACCTATGAGGAGGACAGCATAGAACTTCAAAAAGACATGAACCAGTTGGAGTAGACAGATAGGTGACAGTTGGAGTACAGTGCAGACAAGTGTGAGGTGATGCATTTTGGTGTAAAGCAAAAGGGGGGATAGTATAAAACAAAGGTTGTGCAGGAGCAGAGACACCTTGGTGTACATGTGCATAAATCATTAAAGATGGCGGGACAGGTGGAGAAATTTGTTAAGAAAGCATACAGTATTCTAGGTTTCATCCATAGGAGCAAAGAATACAAGATTAGGGAGGTTGTACTGAACCTATATAGGTCAGACCTCAATTTGAGTATTGTGTATGGCTCTGGGTACCACAGTGTTGGAAGAATATGAATGCAATTGGAGAAAGTGCAGAAGAGGTTTATGAGAATGATTCCAGGGATGAGAAACTTCAGTGATGAGGATAAATGGGAGAGACTGGGGCTGATTTCCTTGGAAAGAAGAAGTCTTAGGAAATTTGCAAGTTTTCAAAATCATGAGAGGTCTGGACAGGGTAAACAGAGAGAAACTGTTCCCACCATAAAAAGGATAGAGAACCAGAAGGCACAGTTTAAAGTGTTTTGCAAAAGAAGTGATGTGAATATTTCTTTTTCATATAGCAAGTGGTCAGAGCCCTGGACTGCACTGTTTGAAAGTGTGGTGGAAGCAACTTCAATTGAGACATTCAAGAAGGCATCAGCTGATTGTTTCAATTGAAACAGTGTTATGGGGAAAATTCTGGGCATTAAACCAAAATACTTAGAAAGCTGGTGCGGACACACTGGGATAAATAGGTTCCTCTGCATCAGATCAATGTGATTCCTGAAGGGTAATGCCTTTGTGTGTGTTGAGCTGGCCATTGTGCTTATGAATTCAAAACAGGAAATTTGATCATGAACGATGTAATTTAATTTTCAATCAAAGTCCATATTGGATACTTTTTTCAGCAGATGGAATTAAATAATGGCCAAAAGTAGGGACCTTTGGTTGAATTTTCATCATCAAACTGAGCCCAGTTCAAGAGCACTAAAACCAATTTCCATTATTATAATCCTGAAGAGTTTCCAATTCCCAGTTCAGTTTCCCACCAAGTCTGGAACCTTCCCTCCCTGCATAACTTAAATTAATACTGGAGTGGGTCCAAGCTTTTTACCTTTGCAAATCACCCTTCTGAGAACTCTTAATAAATTCCATCATCAATAGTGAGGTGATGATTGCTTAAGATTTGCCTCAGGAGCAAGTAACAATACAGACTTACATTGCTGTACTTTAGCCTTGCTCACTAACACTCATTTATTGCAAATAATTTAATCTTATTTACAAATGCAGACTGGCATAATTAAGTCCTGGACCCATGATTGTACTGTTTTTCTTTTCAGAAAACAATTTTATCTTTGAATGACAAAATACTTTGAGAAATTGTTCTAAGATCAAATCAGTTTTTATATATTGAATTTGGCAGACCATCTTCACTGTCCCTCAATTCAGCCTACCCAGTAGATGGCTACCATGGTAACAGATGTGAACACTGAACTGAACTCAACATTTCAGTTAAAGTACATTGTCTTCTTGTATGGTTCATTTATCATGTATGTCACTTAGTGTTTAAGGCATGCACCCCACATAGATTTTATCTCTGAATCCAAAACAACTTGGCAGGTCATTGAAACAGCGTGCCTGAAAGGCCTAACTACTTTGACCAAGAAAGGTCATACTGATTGCACAACAATAAAAAAACTGTCCTGAAATCTGGCCTTTAAAGAGACTTTTCATCAGGATCCAGAGCTAAAACTGAGGAATCAAAATTTGGTCTTTCTGGTTGCGATAATGCATCCAATTTTGATGCAGCTTATTTATTATGCAGTTCTGGTAAGGACCATGATACACCAAGTACAGCAAATATTTTGCTGACCAGCATCTATGCTTAATGGTAAGGCTCTGAGGGGTGTTGCTGAACAAACAAACCTTGGGGTGCAGGTTTATAATTCCTCAAAAGTGGAGTCACAGGTAGACAGGGTCATGAAGAAGGCATTTGGTACACTTGCCTTTATTGGTCAGTGCATGCAGTACAGGAGTTCGGAGGTCATGTTGCGGTTGTACAGGACATTGGTTAGGTCACTTTTGGACTATTGCGTTTAATTCGGGTCTCCCTGCTATAGGAAAGATATTGTGAAACTGGAAAGGGTTCAGAAAAGATTTACAAGGATGTTGCCAGAGTTGGATTGATTGATTTATTGTCATTTGTACCGAAGTACAATGAAAAACTTTATTTATGAGCAGTACAGGCAGATCATAGTAAGCAAGGATGTACAGATCAGAGGTTGTAAAAAGACTTATGGCATTAGTTTAAAAGTGTAGAACGGCAATAGAAATGTTAAAGTTAGATCTGCTGTAGGGAGCTCATGAGCAGTCACATGGTGTCAGCACCATCTTTTTTTCCTATTAATTTAGTGGGATGTGGGCATCGCTGGGGCCAGCATTTCTTGCTTGTTCCTAGTTGCCCTTGAGAAGGTGGTGGTGAGCTGCCTTCTTGAACTGCTGCAGTCCTCCTGTCGTAGGTTGATCCACAAAACAAATTAGGGAGGGAATTCCAGGATTTTGACCCAGTGACAGTGAAGGAACAGCGATATATTTCCAAGTCAGGATGGTGAGTGGCTTGGAAGGGAACTTGGAGGTGGTGGTGAATCCATTTATCTGATGCCCTTGTCCTTCTAGATGGAAGTGGTTGTGGGTTTGGAAAGTGCTGTCGGAGGATCTTTGGTGAATTTCTGCAGTGCATCTTGTAGATAGTACACACTGCTGCTATTGAGCATCACTGGTGAAGGGAGTGGATGCTTGTCAATGTAGTGCCAATCAAGCAGGCTGCTTTGTCCTGGATGGTGTCCAGCTTCTTGAGCGTTGTTGGGGCTGCACCCATCCAGGCAAGTGGGGAGTATTCAATCACACTCCTGACTTGTGCCTTGGAGATGGTGGACAGGCTTTGAGGGGTCCAGGGTTACTTGCCGCAGTATTCCCAGCTTCTGGCCTGCTCTTGTAGCCACTGTGTTAATGTATGAGTCCAGTTGAGTTTCTGGTCAATGATGACCCCCAGGATGTTAAAAGTGGGGGATTCAGTGACGGTAACACTATTGAATGTCAAGGGACAGTGGATAGATTGTCTCTTATTGGTGATGGTCATAGCCTGGCATTTGTGTGGCGCAAATGTCACTTGCCACTTGTCAGCCCAAGCCTGGATATTGTCCAGATCTTGCTGCATCTTGTAACAGGCATAGGGAGAGGCTGAATAGGCTGGGGCTATTTTCCCTGGAGCATTGGGGGCTGTGTGGTGACCTTTATAGAGGCTTATAAAATAATGAGGGCGCATGGATAGGGTGAATAACAAAGAACCTTTTTTCCAGGGACCTTAGGGGCAACTTTTACATGCAGAGGGTGGTGTATGTATGGAATGAACTGTCAGAGGAAGTGGTGGAGGCTGGTACAATTACAACATTTAAAAGGCATCCGGATGGATACATGAATAGGAAGGATTTAACGGGATTTGGGCCAAATGCTGGCAAATGGGACTAGATTAATTTAGGATATCTGGTTGACATGGACGAGTTGGACCTAAGGGTCTGTTTCCATGCTGTACATGTCTATCACTCTATGGGATCAGGAACGTGCCGGTTAATCAAATATTCTGGTTGATCAAGAGGTCTGCATAATCAATGTAAAAATACACACTAAGTAAGCAGGAGTGTGTGCTAGAGTGGTTGGGGAGGGTCTAAACTAATATGCCAGGGGGATGGGAACTTATGTAAAGGGTCAGAGAAGAAGGCAGTAAGCACCAATAAGAAAGGTGATAGGCTGAGAAACCATGGACAAGATTTAAACAGGGCTTTGCAGAAAAATAAGGAGGAGACAAACACTGTTAAAAGAACAAGCTTAAAGGCTTTGTGCCTTAATGCACAGAGCATCTGCAGTAAAGTGGATGAACTAATCGCGCGGATAGATGTAAATGGGTTCGATATAGTTGGGATTATGGAGACATGGCTGCAGGGTGACCAGGGATGGGAACTGAATGTCCCAGGGGTATTCAGTATTTAGGAAGGACCGGCAAAAAGGAAAAGGTGGCAGAGCGGCATTGCTGGTTAAAGAGGAAATTAACACAATTGTGAGAAAGGACATTAGCTCTGACAATGTGGAGTCTGTATGGGTAGAGTTGAGAAATACCGAGGGGCAAAAAACATTAGCAGGTTTCATATATAGACCCACAAACTGCAGCGGTGATGTCGAGAATGGCATTAAACAGGAAATTAGAGATGTATGTGATGAGGGAATATTGGTGACTGTGGGTGATTTTAATCTGCACATAGATTGGGCAAATCAAATTAGCCATAATGCCATAGAGGAGGGATTCCTGAAGTGTATACGGGATGGTTTTCTTGACCAACATTTGGAGGAGCCAACCAGAGAGCAGGCCATCTTAGACTGGGTGCTGTGTAATGAGAAGGGAATCATTGCCAATCTAGCAGTGAAAAACCCCTTGGGGAAGAGCGACCATAACATGATAGATTTTTTTATCAAGATGGAGAATGAGGTTGTTGATTTGGAGACTAGGGTGCTGAACCATAATAAAGGAAACTATGAGGATATGAGGCGTGAGTTGGCCTTGATAGATTGGGGAGAGTTGAGTTACTTAAAGGGATGACAGTGGATAGGCAATGGCAAACATTCAAGGAACGCATGGGGGGAGCTGCAACAACTGTTTATTTCTGTCTGTCACAAAAGCAAAATGGGTAAGAGGGCCAATCCATGGTTTACAAAGGAAATAAGAGATAGTATCCATTCCAAGTAAGAAGCATACAGATTGCCGAAGAAAAATAATAAATCTGAGGATTGGGAGCAGTTTAGAATTCAGCAAAGAAGGACCAAGGGATTGATTAAGAAGGGGAAAATAGAATATGAAAGTAAGCTTGCAAGGAACATAAAGACTGACGCTAAGAGTTTCTATAGGTATGTAAAGAGAAAGAGATTGATAAAGACAAATGTAGGTCCCCTACAGACTGAAACGGGGGCATGTATAATCGGGGACAAAGAAATGGCTGAGGAACTGAATACACACTTTGGTTCTGTCTTCACAAGAGAGGACACAAACCAGATACTAGAATTGTTGAAGGATGCAAGATTTAGTGGGAGGGAAGAACTGAGGGAGATCAATTTTAGTAAAGAAATGGTGCTGGTAAAATTGTTGGGATTGAAGGCTGATAAATCCCCAGGGCCTGATAATTATGTCCCAGAGTACTTAAGGAAGTAGCTCTACAAATAATGGATACATTGGTGGTCATCTTCCAGGATTCTATAGACTCTGGAACAGTCCCTGCAGATTG
>NC_063355.1:41043418-41066042 GCF_021869965.1 Rhincodon typus | reverse complement strand
AGATGTTCACCTGCACATCTGCCAATGTGGTATACTGCATCCGCTGTGGCTTCCTCTACATCGGGTAAACCAAGCGGAGGCTCGGGGACCGCTTTGCAGAACACCTACGCTCGGTTCGCAATAAACAACTGCACCTCCCAGTCGCGAACCATTTCAACTCCCCCTCCCATTCCTCAGACGACATGTCCATCCTGGGCCTCCTGCAGTGCCACAACGATGCCACCCGAAGGTTGCAGGAACAGCAACTCATATTCCACTTGGGAACCCTGCAGCCCAATGGTATCAATGTGGATTTCACAAGTTTCAAAATCTCCCCTCTCCCTACCGCATCCCAAAACCAGTCCAGCTCGTCCCTGCCTCCCTAACCTGTTCTTCCTCCCACCTATCCCCTCCTCCCACCTCAAGCCGCACCTCCATCTCCTACCGACCAACCTCATCCCGCCCCCTTGACCTGTCCGTCCTCCCTGGACTGACCTATCCCCTTCCTAACTCCCTACCTACACTCACCTTTCCTGGCCCCATCCCCGCCTCTTCGACCTGTTTGTTTCCTCTCCACCTATCCTCTCCTCTACCCTCTTCTATCTGCCTCCCACTCTCTCCCTATTTATTTCGGAACCCCCTTCCCCTCCCCCTTTTCTGATGAAGGGTCTAGGCCCGAAACGTCAGCCTCTCTGCTCCTATGATGCTGCTTGGCCTGCTGTGTTCATCCAGCCCTGCACCTTGTTGTCTCGGATTCTCCAGCATCTGCAGTTCCTACTATTTCTTAGCAGAAGAGTGCTTTCCAGAAAAGCCAGTTGCCATGGCTACATACTGAACTCCTACTGGCAATAATAAATAACAATACGCCCTCACGGGGAAAAAAACTGAAGTGCGTTTTCCCAAAAGCAATCTCTCACAACCATAATTACATTAATCTCAACGCAGAGAGTGCCCTTAGATGAATAATCACATCAAGTCTGTAAGGACAATCAATTAAGGCGCTTGCTGCTCTGTTCTTACAGTCGAACTGGAAAGAAGTTAAATTCTGAACCATATAACGTAAGTATCTATTATCACGCGGTAATAATTTTGGGGTACAGGATTGCAATGAAATTACAAGCCTAATGATAAATAAAAATAAATTTACTGTTTAAGCACCTGTACTTAGTGAAAGAAAGTACATTTACAATTGGTAATTACCTTTGTGTAAGGAGAATTGAACAAACGCAGTCCACTCAATTCAAAACAAGCTGGATTATTAAAGATCATGTTTGGCTAGAGCTTCTGACTGTCTGTCTCAGGTGATTACATCACTCCACATATGTTGCAACTGACATCTGAAAATCCCGAAAAAGGCAATGTTTGACCTTTTCTGGTGCGCCACCTCAGGGCACAAGCATTTCTTTATTTACTTTGGATTTATTTTTTGAGCTTTCTCTTTAAATTTAATTATTTTTGGTTCCCTCCCATCATCTTCCTGACACTCTATGTATGGCTACAGGGAGCCTCCCAGCCCCCAGCCCCGGTCCTGCTGGTCCATCAAACTTTCCACATCAGACTAGTTTGGGCAATCATTGGCAGAATACTTCTCCCTCCCAGGACTCCCACACCATGAAATCTGCAAGGGACAATAAGGGGTGGCGAGGGCCGGGGGGGGATGGGGCAAGGAATAAAACCCAAAATCTGCTCTCTGTAACCCCTTGACTCATTTGAAACCGAAGAACAATGCAGTACAGGAACACGCCCTTCGACCCTCCAAGCCTGTGCTGACACATTTTGCCCTTCCATACTAAAACTGTCTTCACTTACAGGATCCATATCCCTCTATTCCCTTCCTTTTCATGTATTCATTACGGTGCTTCTTCAATGCTGCTATTGTGTCTGTTTCCACTACCACCTCCTCTGGCAGCGCGTTCCAGGCACTCACGACCCTTTGTGTGAAAAGCATGCCTCGCATCTCTCCTTTAAACATACACCGCTCCCCCCCCATCACACCTTGAACCTGTGTCCCCTAGTAATTGACCCCTCCACCATGGGAAAAAGCCTCACCCTTTCCACTCTACCCATGCCATTCACAACCTTGTAAACTTCTATCCGGTCGCCCCCTCAACCTCCTGCACTCCAGTGAAAACCCAGTCTATCCAACCTTTCTGCATAGCTAAAATCCCCCTGGTAAACCTTCACTGTACCTTCTCCAAAGCATCCATATCCTTTGGTAATGTGGTGACCAGAACTGTATGCAATATTCCAAGTGTGGCCTAACTAAAGTTCCACAAAGCTGCAGCATGACTTGTCTATCCTTATACTCAATGCCCCTTCCAATGAAGGCAAGCATGCCATTAGCCTTTTTTACTACCTTATCTGTCTGTGCTGCCACCTTCAGTGATCTCAGCACTTGCACACCCAGATCCCTCTGCATATCAATATTCCTAATGGGTCTGCCAGTCCAGGAGATCCTGATATGACCAAGTACTCCTTAAAAAGCAACTTTACTTCTATATGCATGTCAGCCAGCGATCAGGAAATGATTTTTTCAGGTGACCACAGCAAATGTATCATCCTCAATGTCACCATTGAAAGGGGGGTGGGTGGTGGGTGGTGGGGGGTGGGATCCTTTTGATATCTGTCTTGACTACATATTATCTTCGCCAGAAGCACCAGAGAAGCTTTTATTGGAATCATTGCATCTTAAGAAGGGAATCCATTTATGTGCCTATGGCAACCTGGTGAAAGAGCTTAGAGAAATTAGTCTTGCTGCCTGCTTCTTTCACTATAGCCCTATAAATAGGACTGCTTAGGGATTTGTATATATAAGTTCATATCTTAGATTTTGTGATTAATATTATTTGGCATTTTATTTATGATCCTTTTTCACTTGGGATCTGTCCTACATAAATCAATTCAATTAAAGAAACTGTCACAGTGAGTAGCTAACCACAGTATAATGTAATACTGGAAAGATTTACTATTAACGTTTAATATATTTCAAAGGCTTGATGCATTACTTGATATACTGTTGGTAACAGTGGTTAACATCATTGCAAGGTTTGATATTAATAATCACAGTAAAGTAATTGACAACATAAATCTACAGGATGGGTACGAGACAGTAGTTGAATTTAGTCCAGCAATCAATCCAGTGATTGAATAGAATTCAATCTTTGATACAGCATGTACAAGATAAAATGGCAATAGAACCAGAGGGGAAGGAATAACTTTTTTTACACAGTGTTGTTATAATCTGGAATGCACTGGTGAAAGCAAACTGGAAAAACATGTAAAGAAAAAAATTGTAGGGCAATGGGGGTGAATGAGATCAATGGATTGCTCTCGTAAAGAGCTAGCACAGTCACAATGGGCTTAATGGCCTTCAACACTCTTATTCTTAGTATTTTAGCATGATTTTTAATTTAAAAAGTTACAAAGTCTTGTGTCCAGAACCAACTCAGCTGGAGAGCTGAACAGTTCAGTTTTTATGCTCTGATTTTGACTTCATCTAATTGTCTTTTGCTGTTGTTGCGTCTGTCAGTCTTCTATACGCAACAGCATCTTCCCAAAATCTTAGATTTTTAAAACTAGCAAATCTCTCTCTTTCCGCACCACTCATAAAACTGTAACAGATAGGAATAGAAGTGGGCCATTCAACCCTTCAAGCCTGCTCTGCCATTCAATTGGATTCATTCAACATTCCTCACACTTGATTCCCCTACTGATCACACCTACAAAAATATTCTTAGGTAACCTCTTTGGAAAACTTAAATAGATCAAAAATATCAGAATGCATGTAGCATTCTTAACAAAGAAAACAAACTGATAGAGCACAGTGAAGTAAATAAATATAATCTTAGTCGTAATGGAGATGTGACTGCAGGATGATAAGGACTAGGTCTTGAATATTGAGCGCTATCAGACTTTCAGGAATAGGTAGCTCAGTAAGGATGGAGCGGTAGCACCCTTAATCAACGATGGTATTAGTTTGACAGATCAGGGTATAAAAATGGTCTGATTGGAGACAAGGAGTTGTAGAGGAAAGAAGTCACTAGTGAGAGTGATCCACAGGTTCTGTAAAAACAAATAATGTACAAAGGTGAGTGGCAAGTGAGATAATTGGTTGAAATATAAAGAACAGCAGAGAATGACTAAAAGGTTAAACAGTGGAAAGAAATTAAGGTGAGATGAAGCTCGCTGGAATATGAAAATGGAAAGGAGGAAATTCTACAGATATCTAGAAATTAAAAGAGTTAAGTAAATTTCCTATTGGTCCTCTTGAGAATGAAAGCAGGGAATTAATGGAAGATAATAAGGAACTAGCAGATGAAAAAAGTAGATATTTTGCTCCTGAATTCATTATGGAATCAAAATAAAATCAGTTGTAAATCAGGAGTTGGAAGGAAACCAGGAGATTGGTAAAATTACAATCACCAGGAAAGTGGTACGAAGCAGACTAATGGAATTGTGGAATGACAAGTCCCCAGGTCCCAGTGGACTTTTTCCTAGGGTTTAAAAGAGCAGGTTATTGAGTAGATGTCATTGGGAACTGGAAAAACTCAAAGGTAATTAGGAAAGTCAGCATGGTTTTATGAAATGGAAATAATGTTTAACTGATTCTTGGAGTTCTTTGAAGGAGCAACATATGCTATGGATAAAGGTGAGTCTGTTGACATACAGTTCTTGAATTTCCAAAAAGCTTTTGACAGGATACCACATAAAAGATTATCTTTCAAAGTATGGACTCATAGTATCAGGGGTGACATACAGGACGGATAGAAGACTGGTTGGCTTCCAGCCAACTGAGTGGCAAGATGTAACAAGTGGGATCCTGGTGGGACTACAATCTTTTACAATTTATATCAATGACTTAAATGAGGAGAGAGAAGGCACATGGATGCTAAACTTACAGATGATACAAAGGTAGGTTGGAAAGAATTTATGAAGAGGACATAATGAGGTTGTAGATTGATTGACTATATATAGGTTGAGTGAGTGGGCAAAAATTGGGCAGATGGAGGATAATGTGGGAATATGTGATGTTGTTCACCAGAATTAAACAAGCAGAGTATTACTTAAATGGATTCTGTCGTTCACAAGTCATAGTTGGTATGTCTGTACAGCACAAATTAAGAAGGCTAAGAGAATTATATCCTTTATGATGTGAGAAATTGACCATAAAACTAAAGGTGTTATGTTTCATCTACACAGGGCATTGATGATACCACATCTTGAATACTGTTTGCAATTTTGGTTTCCCTATTTATTTAGAACGTAAAATGAGGAGTAGGCCATTCAGTTCCTTGAACCAACTCTGCCACTTAATACGATCATGGTCGATCTCATTTCAGCCTCAACTCCATTTTCCTGCTCATTCCCTATAACCTGTTAACCCATTACTAATTAAAATCTGTCCATCTCCTCTTTAAATTTACTCAATGTCCCAGCATCCACCACACGCTGAGGTAGAGAATTCCACAGATTCACAACCCATTGAGAGAAGTAATTTCTTCTTCTCTCTCTTTTAAATCTGCCACCTTTAAGCCTCAAACTGTGACATCTTGTTCTTGGTTGCCCCATCAGGGGTAACATCCTCTCTACTGTCTACTTTGTTGATCCCTTTTAACGTCTTATACACATCAATTAGATCAACACTTATTCTTCTCAACTCCAGACAGAATAGACCTAAGCTGCACAACTTTTCCTCTTAAGACATGCCTTTCATCTCTGAAATCAATCTAGTGATCCTTCTCTGAACTGTTTCCAATCCAACTACATCCTTCCTCAAGGGAACCAAAAGTATACGCAGTACTCCAAATGCATTCTCACCAATGCCTTGTACTGTTGCAATAATACTTCTCGACTTTTATATTCCATTCCTTTGGCAACAAATGCCAAAATTGCATTTGCCTTCCTTACTCATGCTGTACCTGCACATGAGCTTTCTGCAATTTGTACACAAGGACACCCAGGTCCCTCTGCACTGAAGCATTTTGAAGTTTCTCTCCATTTAGATAGTATGTCCTCCTTTTAGCCTTCTGACCAAAATGGATAACCTCTAACTTATCCATATTAAACTCCATCTGCCAAATCCCAGCCCATTCATCTCGCCTATCCATATCTATTTGTAAATTTCTTAATTCCTCATTGCAACTTACCTTCCAACCTATTTGACAGTCATATGCAATTTGACTATAGTATATTTTATTCCTGTATCCAAGTCATTAATACAAATTGTAAATAGTTGGGGCTGAAGTATAGTGGCACCTTACTAGAGACAGCTTGCTACTCATAAAAAGAGCCATTTATCGTCACTTTCGGGTTTCTGTTGGTTAGCCAATCATCTGACTAAGCTAAAATATTACCCCCTGTACCCATGCAATCTTACCTTGTGTATTCTCCTTTTAAACAGCACCTTCTGAAGTGCATTTCCAGATAGTCTATATCTTTAGGACCCCCTTTAACTACTTTGCTTGTTACATCTTCAAACTGCAGAAAATTAGTCAAACATGATTCATCCATCATCATCATCAGCAGCAATCATTCACTAATGAGTATGATTGTGCACCTTGGAAATTCTCTGTCACTGCTCGTGAATTTTGTTGGTCATTGCATAGCTGATGAGCCCAATTCTAGAGCTGCTTCTCCGATCACACATTTGTCAGGTATTTCCAAGAAGTGGAAGTGGTCCTCGGCCTTGCGATTGCTGGCATTGCTTTCTCCGGTTCCTTTTCCATATTTGCTCTCGCCAACAGGCATTCTCCAAGAATTGTGTCCCTTCGCACAGGAGTTGCCTCCAGGTTGGTTTCTTCTCAATGAGGGTCTCCCATGCATTCACATCTATTTGCATTTCTTGAGAGAATCCTTAAGGGGATCTTTAAAACGTTTCATTTATCCTTCCTTCTTTTGAGTGCCTTCCTTGAGTTGGGCAAAGAAGATTTACTTTGGTAATCAGAACCCCGGCATCCTAAGTACATGGCCAGCCCAGGGGATTTGGTTTTGAATGGTAACGAACGGTCTTTGAAATCATCTCCGAAGCTGTTGGGAGCATACATTTAGCTTTTTACTCTGTGCTTCTGTCAGCAGTTGTGACAAAATCAAAGGGGGTAGTTGTAGAGTTCAGCAGAAACCCACAGGGCAGGAAAGAGTTAAAAGAAACTTAATTGTATCAGGGAAACTTAATTGTATCAAGGTTAAAGTTTCTAGCAGTTACTCACAGGTCATTTTCATGTACCTGTCCTGATAGGACAAACAAACCCCTCAAGGGAAACAGAACTAGTTGTTAAAGAATTATTATAAGAACACCCCGAAAAAAGAAACAGTTATTGATTATATGGAGGACCTGATAACTGTATCTGGTACAATCTGATATAAAAAGAAGACAAATCTACTGTCTGTAAGAGAGAGACAGAGAGAAAAGGGAAAGAGAGAGAGAGGGAGAGAGAGAAAAAGAGAAAAAAAGAAAAAAAGAGAAAGATTGAGAGAGAGTTCCAGCTCGAACTTAAGCCCAGAACCACGTAACAGCAAGCTGTCCAAATAAAGACAACTGATAGTAGGAACTGCAGATGCTGCTCCAATCCCAACCTCACCATTAAACCCGCAGACAAGGGAGGCGCAGTTGTAGTATGGCGCACTGACCTCTACATCGCCGAGGCCAGACGCCAACTCTCCGACACCTCCTCCTACCGCCCCCTTGATCATGACCCCACCCCTGAGCACCAAACCATCCACAACCTCATCACCTCATCATGGCCTCCAACCTCATCGTTCCCCAACCCCGCACTGCCCGCTTCTATCTCCTTCCCAAAATCCACAAACTTGAATGCCCTGGTCGACCCATTGTCTCCGCCTGCTCCTGCCCCACCGAACTGATCTCCAACTATCTAGACTCCATTTTCTCCCCCTTGGTCCAGGAACTCCCTACCTATGTCCGTGACACCACCCACACCCTCCACCTCCTCCAGAACTTCCAATTCCCCGGTCCCCAACACCTCATCTTTACAATGGACGTCCAGTCCCTATACACCTGCATTCCCCATACGGATGGCCTAAAGGCCCTCCGTTTCTTCCTATCCCGCAGGCCCGACCAGTCCCCCTCCACTGACACCCTCATCCGCTTAGCCGAACTCGTCCTCACCCTCAACAACTTTCAATTCCTCCCACTTCCTACAGACAAAGGGGGTGGCCATGGGGACCCGCATGGGCCCAAGCTACGCCTGCCTCTTTGTAGGTTACGTGGAACAATCCCTCTTCCGTACCTACACTGGCCCTAAACCCCACCTCTTCCTCCGTTACATTGATGACTGTATCGGCGCCGCCTCGTGCTCCCACGAGGAGCTCGAACAGTTCATCCACTTCACCATCACCTTCCACCCCAACCTTAAGTTTACCTGGACCATCTCTAATACCTCTCTTCCCTTCCTGGACCTCTCTTGTCTCCATCTCGGGCAACCACCTAGAAACCAATATTCATTTCAAGCCCACTGACTCCCACAGCTACCTAGAATACTCCTCCTCCCACCCACCTTCCTGCAAAAATGCTATCCCCTATTCCCAATTCCTTCGCTTCCGCCGCATCTGCTCCCAGGATGAGGCATTCCACTCCCGTACATCTCAGTTGTCCTCGTTTTTCAAGGACCGTAACTTCCCCCCCTCAGTGGTCGAGAACACCCTCAACCGTGTCTCCCACATCTCCCGCAACTCATCCCTCACACCCCGTCCACGCAATAAGAACCAAAAAAGAATCCCCCTTGTTCTCACGTACCACCCCACCAACCTCCGGATCCAACGCATCATCCTCCGACACTTCCGCCATCTGCAATCCGACCCCACCACCAAAGACATCTTTCCCTCCACATCCTTATCTGCTTTCCGGAGGGATCACTCTCTCCGTGACTCCCTTGTCCGCTCCACACTCCCCTCCAGCTCCACCACAACCGGCACTTTTCCCTGCAACCGCAGGAAGTGCTACACCTGCCCCCATACCTCCTCCCTCACCCCCATCCCAGGCCCCAAGAAGACTTTCCACATCAAGCAGATGTTCACCTGCACATCTGCCAATGTGGTATACTGCATCCGCTGTACCCGGTGTGGCTTCCTCTACATCGGGGAAACCAAGCGGAGGCTCGGGGACTGCTTTGCGGAACACCTACGCTCGGTCCGCAATAAACAACTGCACCTCCCAGTCGCGAACCATTTCAACTCCCCCTCCCATTCCTCAGACGACATGTCCATCCTGGGCCTCCTGCAGTGCCACAACGATGCCACCCGAAGGTTGCAGGAACAGCAACTCATATTCCGCTTAGGAACCCTGCAGCCCAATGGCATCAATGTGGATTTCACAAGCTTCAAAAGCTCCCCTCCCCCTACCGCATCCCAAAACCAGTCCAGCTCGTCCCCGCTTCCCTAACCTGTTCTTCCTCCCACCTATCCCCTCCTCCCACCTCAAGCCGCACCCCCATCTCCTACCTACTAACCTCATCCTGCCCCCTTGACCTGTCCGTCCTCCCTGGACTGACCTATCCCCTCCCTAACTCCCCACCTACACTCACCTTTACTGGCTCCATCCCCGCCTCTTCGACCTGTTTGTTTCCTCTCCACCTATCCTCTCCTCTATCCATCTTCTATCCGCCTCCCACTCTCTCCCTATTTATTTCAGAACCCCCTTCCCCTCCCCCTTTTCTGATGAAGGGTCTAGGCCCAAAACATCAGCCTTTCTGCTCCTATGATGCTGCTTGGCCTGCTGTGTTCATCCAGCCCTGCACCTTGTTGTCAAAGACAACTGATAGCCATTTTACCATCTCTCTAGTCTCTCAAGTCTCTCATTCAGGTTCACGGTACAAGAACTTCAACAGTCACTATACCAATGCTGATAATTTTTGGTTTCAAATTAGGTATCTTGAAGAGAGGAATGGATGATAAATTAGGGACTTATTTATTCCAATTTTTTTTCTTAAGTAGAAAAGTCAGTAATCATTTGTGAATGGTACAAAGGGTTAAAATGGATTAAATGTTTTTTTTCTTAAACAGTTGTGTGCTCTTGGTTTAAAACTCTGTTTTGTAAAATTTGTCTGTCATACCAGGAATTTTAGACTGGCTTTTAATCTTATTTCATAACTTTGCTGATTCAGTAGGTCTGTAAGATTACTTGAGCTGGCTCTTCAAAGATTTACTCACATTCAATTTTAATTTAAAATGCTTCTAAATCTTACTAATTGAGAGTATTGGCCTTTAGCTCAGCCAGTATAACATAGTATAATTCTATTTCACATGCAGTACATGATCATAAAATGGATTAGATCATGGGCTGAAATTCAGAAACTCATCGTCTCGTTAGAAAACATAAGATGTAAGACAAAAAACAGTGGTGTTCTTTTACCCATCATTATGTTATTTAAGGATGCATGTAAATACATTGGAGGTGGTTCAGAGGAGCTTGACTGGATTTAGGCTTGGAATAGAGATAGTAGGAAGGGTCCAGGCCCCGAAACGTCAGGCTTCCTGCTCCTCTGATGCTGCTTGGCCTGCTGTGTTCATCCAGCTCTACACCTTGTTATCTCTGATGCTTGGAATAAACAAGTTGTCTTAAAAGGAACGTTTGGTCAGACTGTGAATATTTCCTTTGGAGTTCAGAAGAATTGGGGTGACTTGATTGATTGCGAATGATTTTAAAAAGATGGATGTTTTCTGTTGCAAGTGAGCCCCGAACTAGGGGGCACTTCTTAAAATTAGGAGTCACACTTTTAGACCAGAGATAAGGAGAAGTTTATTTTTCTCTGAGGGTTTGTGTGACTTCAGAACTTTCCATCTGAGAAAGCAGCAGTGGAGGGGAGTCATTGAATATTTTTAATGTGGAGATGTATCGAATTTTGTTAGACAAGTGGATCAAAGGTTATTGGGGTGGTTGGGGATTAACATGTACCAAAAATAAACAGATCATCATTGACTTTGAGATTGTAAGAACTGCCGATGCTGGAGTCAGAGATAACATAGTGTGGAGCTGGAGGAACACAGCAGACCAGGCAGCATCAGAGGAGGAGGAAAGTTGACGTTAACTTTCTTGTTCCTCTGATGCTGCCTGGCCTGCTGAGTTCCTCCAGCTCCACACTGTGTTATCACTGACTTTGTTGAAGTTCTTAAAAGGTCAAATGGTTTACTTCAGCTCCTAATATTTATGTTCATAAACCATAGGTCTTAAATATCAACATCCATAAGTGAACAGGATTTGACTATATCTGAACAGGCATCACCTCAAATGAAAGGATTGTTGTTGAATTGTTTGAGATTTCACAAATAAAAATAAATTAATATACTTGCTTCTAGTGTTTGAGAGATGAATGTTGGCTAGGATGGTAGGAGGAAGCATTGCCCTTCAAATAACATTGCGCATCTTTAATATTCACTTGTGCCACCGTTATAGACAGCTGGGTGACTTGGTGTAACATCTCAAGAGTTAAGATGGCATCACCAATTTTGAATTCCTTCAAATTATAGTTGATTGTTCCCTCCTAAAGACATTGCCATCCTGAAATATGATTCCAAGGATCCCAGTCACTCCCAGATGAATCATTTTTATGGCAAAATCCCATCAGTAAGTCTATGCAATCTGTTTTACTCTGAGAAACTCATAGCCAAACCTGATATCCACACATCTTCACCTCCAGCAGGTGTCAATGCATAATAATCAGGAACAATAACCCTGGCTGATTTATTTTTCCTCTTTTTTTTCCCTGCAGTACTCAATTGATCCTTCCAATTATCCTAGCCAAACCCAGTCAACTCAAAATAGATTGAGTTGAATGTAAGACCCTCAGGTCTACATGCCACAGTTAAGCACTGGATAGTACAAATCCATATTTAACAGTTGACTCCCAAACCTATTTTTGGCACATCGTTATTGAGATATAAAGGACTTTTGAGCAAGCTGTTGTGTTACATCTCTCAGTCAGTATGTCAATATACCTTTAAGAGTCATAGTTCATTGTACCATAGCATGTGATCTGAGAGTATTGAAAGCATAGTGCTTTGTTGTAATCAAAAAGTTTCATATGAGCTCAGACAGTTATGTACCTGTGAATGTCATGCTTGTTTATATTAATTAGCTTAATAAACATCTGTTGGATCTTTCAATACAATAATATCCTTGCCCAGTTTCTTATCTTATGCGAGATAAATATTGTCACATTGTGTAAAATATCCTGTTGATGGTAAAGCCCACATCATAAGCCAACTAACAAGAGTGCCACAATTTGTCCTAACATTGCACATTTAGTTGCTTGATACATCTGTTTTTTTGTGGCATTTTATCATCTGGGTAGAAATTGCATTGTACAAGAACAAATATACTCTTTGAATTCGTGATGTGTCATAGTCCGGTGGGCACAGTTGTTTCATAACTTCTGCAAACACTTGCCTCTTTATTCTGGGAGTTTTATAATCTGTTCCATGCTGTTTCTTATTAAGTGGAATTGAAGAAATGCACTAAGACTCACCTGCTGATACTACATCCGCAGGAAGCATTGAAACCACCTTCAAAGAAAGCAGAAAAGAATAAATGTTTATAAATATGAATGAGGAGCTTGTCCTTGTGATACAAAATGCAGCAACAACATGTGAATCAGATGCAGAAACAAAAGCTGAAAGAAACAGTATACGATTTAAGCGATGACAAATGTCTTAAGATAAGTTGTGCTCTTGTGGTTTCACTGAATTGCCATTTGGACATTGAATAAAAGATTAACTTTGCTGCCTCTTTAACTTGTTTCCAAAGAAGCAATGTGCGGAAACTGGGAGAATCTTCAAACAAATTTTTTAATTCTCTAGCAAACCGACTTGGAAAAACAGTGCTCACTCAGAGGCTTTAAGAGAAAGTAGTAAAGAACAGTACCTGGTTTCATGCAGACAAGAAGCCGGAGAGATTTTCACAGCCTAATATCTGACAGTTGGAGGATATACCCTGCATACTGTTCATATTTTTCAATTTATTCATATAACTGTAAGTGTCACACTCCTGGAAATATCCCTGGTAAATCTTTCAGCAAGGCTCTCTCAAGCCTTAACATTCTTCTTTAAAGTCTGGTGTTCAGAATTAAGCACAAAACTCAGTTGGGGCTGAACTAGTGTTTTCTAAAGATTCACTATTACATTTTTGCTATGCTTCTATTTATGTGTTCTTTATTCTGTACTTTAAAGCTGCTACATTAATTTTATATGGAATACACTGCCTGAAAGGAGGATGGAAGCAAACTCCAGGAAAGAACGAGGGAGTAGAACTAATTGGATAGCTTTTTGAAAGAAGCACAACGGGCCGAATGGTCTCCTTCTGTGTTTAACAATTCAATGGTATGTGAACGCTTCAGCTGAAATTTCTCATTACATCATGAAAGATCATTAAAGGCAATTTACAAGTAAGATCACAAGACAAAGGAACAGAAGTAGACCATTCAGCCCATCAAGTCAGCTCCACCCTTCAATGAGATCATGGATGATCTGATAATCCTCAACTCCACTTTCCTGCCTTTTCCCCCATAACCATTGATTCCTTCACTGATTAAAAATCTTTCTATCTCAACTTTGAATGTACTTAATATCCACAGCCCGCTCCGTGCATATTCCATTATTCTGAGATTATGAAAGCAGTCTTTAACAGTCGTTTAAAGTGAGAACAGTTTTTCTTTAAGAGGAATAATCTCGCTACATAATGTGGAATTATTTGCAACAGCTGTATGAGGTCCCAAAGCTACTTGGCCTTTAAATCTATCAACTACAATTATGATGACTTTTCTCAGTTCTACAGATATAGAAATAAACCATCTGGACTGGGGCTAATGTGTACAATTGAGCAGGAGTGTTAAAGTCAGGCAGAAATCCACAGGTGACTTGCCATGTCTCCCAGCTGCAAGCTGTTTTGTAAAAATGTGTCTGGTGGAGGGGAATAATTCAAAGAGAAAATTAATTAAAATAATTTGAATAATTATCTTTAAAAATTGTAAAGCCTTACTTCTACATTCCTAATGCCTGTCTAGAAAATGTTCGGCCAGATGGAACATGGTGAAAATGCAACATTTCCTGAATCAAAATCTTGTTTTTACAGGTAATTTTTTGTCAAGACGTTGCAATTTTTAGAGAATGGAACTGAAACCAGACATTGGAGAGTAGGAAAAAATGACAATACTTGATTACTTTTTAACTTGACATTAATTTGAAATGCTTTTCCATTTTTTGTGTCCCCTTTCCTGTGCCCACCCTGTTTGATAACAATTCCTGGTCTATGCCCTCTAGTGGTAAACAGGAATCAGGTTTTTTTCAGGAGTCACGTTGATTACTGCAGCTTTTACTGAGCAATTTTGAAACAGGTTGGCTTTGTGTATTTCTGGGGTGCCCTTGACAAACACCCTTCTCCCTGTGTATTAAGATTTTTTAATGACCTGTCCTGGGTATCATACCTGAACAGGTCTCTATTGGTAAAACTGAAAGAACTGTGGATGCTGTAAATTAGAAACAAAACCAGAAATTGCTGGAAAAGCTCAGCAGGTCTGACAGCATCTGTGAAGAGAAATCAGAGCTCATGTTTCGGGTCTGGTAACCCTTCCTCAGAACTGATGGTAGCTAGGAAAATATCAGGTTATATTTTTTTTTTCTATTCATTTGTGGGATGTGGGCGTTGCTGGCTGGGCCTAGCAGTTATTGCCTGTCCCTTGTTGCCCCTTGAGAAGGTGGTGGTGAGCTGCCTTCTTGAACCACTGCAGTCCACCAGCTGTATGTTGACCCACAATGCCGTTAGGGAGGGAATTCCAGGATTTTGACCCAGCGACAGTTAAGGAACAGCGATATATTTCCAAGTCAGGATGGTGAGTGACTTGGAGGGGAACTTGGAGATGGTGGAGTTTCCATATGTCTGCTGCCCTTGTCCTTCTAGATGGAAGTGGTCGTGGGTTTGGAAGGTGCTGTCTGGGGATCTTTGGTGAATTTTTGCAGTGCATCTTGTGGACAGTACACACTGCTGCTACTAAGCGTTTGTGGTGGAGGGAGTGGATGCTTGTTGATGTAGTGCCAATCAAGCGGGCTGCTTTGTCCTGGATGGTGTCAAGCTTCTTGAGTGTTGTTGGGGCTGCACTCATCCAGGCAAGTGGGGAGTATTCCATCACACTCCTGACTTGTGCCTTGTAGATGGTAGACAAACTTTGAGGAGTCAGGAGCTGAGTTACTTGTCTCAATATTCCTAGCTTCTGACCTGCTCTTGTAGCCACTGTGTTTATGTGGTGAGTCCAGTTGAGTTTCTGGTCAATGATAACCCCCAGGATGTTGATAGTAGGGGATTCAGTGATAGTAAGGGGTGAATGTCAAGGGGTGATGGTCATAGCCTGGCATTTGTGTGGCACGAATGTCACTTGCCACTTGTCACCCCAACCCTGGATATTGTCCAGATCTTGTTGCATGAGAACATGGACTGCTTCAGTATCTGAGGAGTCACGAATATTGCTGAACATTGTGCTATCATAGGCGAACATCCCCACTTCTGACCTTATGATGGAGGGAACGTCATTGATGAAGCAGCTGAAGATGGTTGGGCCGAGGACACTATCCTGAGGATCTCTTGCAGAGATGTCCTGGAACTGAGATGATTGATCTCCAACAAACCACGACCATCTTCCTTTGTGCCAGGTATGAGTCCAACCACTGGAGAGTTTGCCCCCGATACCTATTGATTCCAGTTTTGCTAGGGCTCCGTGATGTCACACTCGATTGAATGCAGCCTTGATGTAAAGGGCTGTCACTCTCGCCTCACCTCTGGAATTCAGCTCTTTTGTACATGTTTGAACAAAGGCTGTAATGAGATCAGGAGCTGAGTGCGGAAGATAGGATTGGGGCACGGGGTAAGGAGTAAACAATAGGTGGGGATAGAGCCAAAGAGAGAGAGGAGCAGTTGGAGAGACAAAGGAGTTGGTAATGATCTGGCTAGGAGAGTGAATAGCTGTTAATGGGGACTCTTAGTGGCTAACAATATGTAATGTGTAATGGCAGATTGTTGTGATAACCATGCCTAGTGTGTGAGGTAGGCCCGAAGCATCAACTTTCCTGTTCCTCTGATGCTGCTTGGCCTGCTGTGTTCATCCAGCTCTACACCTTGTTATCTCAGATTCTCCAGCATCTGCAGTTCCTACTATCTCAGAGACAGAGACGTTGGCCAAGGAACAGGGTGGTGTGTTAAAGTGGCAGGCAACTGGAAGATCAGGGTCTTTTTTGTGAGCAGGACATAGATGTTATGCAAAGCAGTCACCCAGTCTATGCTTTGTTTTCCCAACGTACAGGAGACCACATTATGAGCAGCGAATGCAGTAGACTAGATTGTGTGAAGTGCAGGTGCTGCTTCACCTGGAAGGTATGTTTGGGCTCTTGGATATTGAGGAGGAAGGAGGTAAATGGGCAAGTGTTACACCTTTGGAAGTTGCAGGGGAAGGTGCCATAGGGTGTTTGGGGGTGGGGGGTGGGGGGAGGTCGGGAGTGAAGGAAGAATGGACCGGGTGTTCTGGAGGGAACGGTCCCAGCAGAAGGCAGACAAGGGAGGGGATGGGAATATGTGTCTGGTGGTGGCATCTTGCTGGAGGAGGTGGAAATGGTGGCTGATGATCTTCTCGATGTGCATGCTGGTGGGATGGTAGGTAAGGACAAGGAGAATCCTATCGCTATTGCGGGAGGGAAGACAGGAGGTAAGGGCGGAAGTGTGGGAGATGGGTTGGACCCGGTTGACAGCCCTGTCAACAACGATGCTGGGGAATCCTCAGATGAGGAAGAAGGTGGATATTTCAGAGGCTGCCTTGTTGAATTTGGCCTCATTGGAACACATGTGACTCAGACAGAGGAACTGGGAGAATGGAATAGAGTCTTTACAGGAAGCAGAGTGCAAGGATGTATAGTCCAGGTAGTTGTGGGATTTGGTCGGTTTATAGTGGATATTAGTGGCCAGTTTATCCCCAGAAACGGAAATAGAGATGTCAAAGCGGGGAAGGTATCCTTCGCCATTTCGCAGTCATTTCCTTAGAAAGCAGAAATATCCAAGTATCTTATAAATGGCAGAAATTGCTGGGAAAGCTGAAGAAAGGTCACTGGACCTGAAACACTGACTCTGACTTCTCTCCTCAGATGCTGCCAGACTTGCCGAGTTTTTCTAGCGATTTCTGTTTTTGTTTCTGATTTCCAGCATCTGCAGTTCTTTCACTTTTTTCATCTTAAAAATCTGACCTTTGTCAATGGCCCAGAATTTGCTAAAAACATAAATACAGTAACGATGAACACAGCTTGTCCTGCACTTTGTCTTGAGGAAGGAATAGGGTTGGGTTAACTCTAAGTTATGACTCATCAAAAATCATTTGATGATTTACCCTGTATCAGAGATAGTAGGAACTGCAGATGCTGGAGAATTTGAGATAACAAGGTGTAGAGCTGGATGAACACAGCAGGCCAAGCAGCATCATAGGAGCAGGAAGGCTGACGTTTCAGGCCTAGACCCTTCATCAGAAAAATCGGCAGTTCTTACTATTTATAAGGAAGCAGTCTCCATAGTTTTAAATTGTTCACATTCTGTTTGGTTGCTATTCACAATCTTTAGAGGAAGAGTTACAGCTTTTATGTCTGGATTTAAATTTCTGTGGTGGGCAACCACATTAAATTCATGAAAATTGCAGTGGGCTTGATGCCATTTTCATGGAAATAAACAGCAGAACAGGGTGAATCATCAGAGATAACAAGGTGTAGAGCTGGATGAACACAGCAGGCCAAGCAGCATCATAGGAGCAGGAAGGCTGACGTTTCGGGCCTAGACCCTTCATCAGAAAAATTTGTGAATAGCAACCAAACAGAATGTGAACAATTTAAAACTATGGAGACTGCTTCCTTATAAATAGTAAGAACTGCCGATGCTGGAATCAGAACAGAGATGTTTCCTTTAGTTGTTGCAGATTCATTTCTTTCTTTCCTTTTGTTTCTTTTCCAGTTGATCACCCACTCTAATTCAACCCCTTTCTCCATCCTTGTACCATGTGCGTATCTCCTCAACCAATGTAGAGCAGTGTGTCCTGTCATTAGATTTCCAATCCGAGTCCGATGGTTTCTTTGAGGTTTCACTGTGTGACATCATAGCTTGAAGCATGTGCCTCCAGAGCTCCTATATTGTCCATTCCCTAACCTTCCAACAAATCTTTGGAAAAGGAAGGAGTCTTTTTTTTTTACACCTAATCGGAGACACTTTTATAACTGACAACTGAACGATTGCAAAGAAAGTGGAAAAAAGACTTCCATTGGATTTACTTCCATGACCCAGAGGATTTTCCAAAGCACTTTATAGCCAATGAAGTGACTAGTAATAATATAAAAGACAAGGCAGTGGATCACCTGGCATCGACCTAGGCATCAGAAAAGACATCGGCAGAAACAGCCCTGTTAACCCAGCAAAGTCTTCCTCACTAACATCTGGGGGTTAGTGCTAAAATTGGCAGAGCTGTCTCACAGACTAGCTAAGCAACAGCCTGAAATAGTCATACTCACGGAATCATACCTTACAGACAATGCCCAGACATCACCATCACCATCCCTGGATATGTCCTGTCCCACCGGCAGAACAGACCCAGCAGAGGTGGCCGCACTGTGGTACACAGTCGGGAGGGAGTTGCCTTGGGAGTCCTCAACATTGACTCTGGACCCCTTGAAGTCTCGTGGCTTCAGGTTAAACATGAGCAGGGGAACCACCTGCTGATTACCACATACCGTCCTCCCTCAGCTGATGAATCAGTATTCCTCCATATTGAACAACACTTCGAGGAAGCACTGAGGATGGCGTGGGCACAAAATGTACTCTGGGTGTGGGATTTCAATGTCCACCACCAAGAGTGGCTTGGCAGCAGTACTACTGATCGAGCTGGTCGGGTCCTAAAGGACGTAGCTGCTAGGCTGGGTCTGCAGCAGGTGGTGAGGGAACCAACAAGAGGGAAAAACACATGTGACCTCATCCTTACTAATCTGCCTGCTGCAGTTGCATCTGTCCATGACACTATCAGTAAGAGTGACCATCGCACAGTTTTTGTGGAGATGAAGGCCCACCTTCACATTGAGAACAACCTCCATCATGTTGTGTGGCACTATCACTGTGCTAAATGGGACAGACTTTGCACAGATCTAGCAACTCAAGACAGGGCATCCATGAAGCACTGTGAGCCATCAACAGCAGCAGAATTGTACTCCAGCACAATCTGTAACCTCACGGCTTGACATATCCCCCACTCAACCATTACCATCAAGCTAGGGAATCAACCCTGGTTCAACGGAGAGTGCAGGAGGGCATGCCAGGAGCAGCACCAGGCAACCTGAAGATGAGGTATCAACCTGGTGAAGCCAGCAAACAGGACTACTTGCACGCCAAATAGCGAAAACAGCAAGTGATAGACAGAGCTAAGCGATTCCACAACCAACAGATCAGATCTAAGTTCTGCAGTCCTGCCACATCCAGTCATGAATGGTGGTGGACAATTAAACAACTCACTGGAGGAGGAGGCTCCACAAATATCCCCATCCTCAATGACGAAGAGCCGAGCACATCAGTGCAAAAGATAAGGCTGAAGCTTTCGCAAAAATCTCCAGCCAGAAGTGCCAAATGGATGATCCATCTTGGCCTCCTCCAGTGGTCCCCAGCATTACAGATACCTGTCTTTAGCCAATTCGATTCACTCCACGTGATATCAAGAAGTAATTGGAGACACTGGATACTGCAAAGGCTGTGGACCCTGACAACATTTCAGCAATAGTACTGAAGACCTGTGCTCCAGAACTTGCTGCTCCACTAGCCAAGCTGTTCCATTATGGAATCTGCCTGACAATGTGGAAAAATGCCTGAGTAGGTTCTGTACACAAAAAGCAGGACAAATCCAACCCAGGCAATTACCGTCCCATGAGTCTACTCTCAATCATCAGTAAAGTGATGGAAGGTGTCATCAACAGTGCTATCAAGCAGTACCTGCTCAGCAATAAACTGCTCAGTGATGCCCAATTTGGGTTCTGCCAGGGCTGCTCACCTCCAGACCTCATTACTGCCTTGGTTCAAACATGGACAAAACAGCTGAATACCAGAGGTGAGGTGAGAGTGACAGCCCTTGATATCAAGGCTGCATTCGACTGAGTGGGGCATCAAGGAGCCCTAACAAAACTGGAATCAATGGGTATCAGGTGGTTGGAGTAATACCTCACACATGGAAAGATGGTTGTGGTTGTTGGAGGTCAATCATCTCAGCTCCAGGACATCTCTGCAGGAGTTCCTCAGGGTAGGGTCATAGGCCCAGCCATCTTCAGCTGCATCATCAATGACCTTCCCTCCACGATAAGGTCAGAAGTGGGGATATTCGCCGATGATTGCACAATGTTCAGCACCATTTGTGATTCCTCAGATACTGAAGCAGTCTGTGTTCAAATGCAACAAGATCTGGGCAATCTGGGCAATCACTGAAGCAGCCTTCAGTGATAAAGAATTCAACAGATTCACTACCCTCCTTGAGAAGAAATTCTTCCTCATCTCTGTCTTAAATGGGTGACCCCTTTAGTTCTAAGATCATGCACTCTGCTCCGAGACTCTCCCACAAAGGGAAACAACCTCCCAGCATCTACCCTGTCAAGGCCCCTAGAATCTTGTCTTTCAGTAAGGTTACCGCTCATTACACTAAATTCCAAAGAATACAGGCCCAACCTACTCAACCTCTCCTCGTAAGAAAATTCTTCTGTACACAGCATCAGCCTAGTAATCCTTCTCTGGATGTTCTCCCATGCTAGTATATCTTTCCTTAGATAAGACCAAAACTTTCACAGTATTCCAAATGTGGTTTGGTTAGTCTTTGCATCACACCCCTACTTAAAGACTCCATTCCGTTTGAAATAAAAGCCGGCAATTCCATTTGCCTTTCCTCATTGCCCATCTCTAATTGATCATTTATTGCCCATCCCTAATTTTCTTTGATAAGTTGGCATGCTGCCAGTTTGAACTGCCGTAGGCTGTATTGCGTAGATTCACAAGTGCTGTTGAGAAAGGAATTCCATGTCTTTGACCCAGCAACACCAATATAATTCCAAGTTAAGATGGTGTGTGGGAAATGTGTAGGGGACAGTGTTCCCATTTTTTTGGTGCCCTTCGCCTTCTGGGTGGTAGACATCTTGGGTTTGCAATGGTAGCTGTTAAAAGAGCTTGGTAAATAACTACAGTGCATTTTATATGCATTAAACACTGCGACTGTGATGTGTCATTGAAGAAGGGAGTGAATGCTGAAAATGCTGGATGGGGTGCCAATCAAATGGACTGCTTTAACTTTGATGGTGTTGAGCTTCTTGAATGTTGTTGAGACTATTCCATCTTATGCCTTCTAGATGGGGGGCATGATCTGGGGAGTCAGGAGGTGAAATACAAGGCTACAAAATTCCTCTTAGATTCTCTCTTGTTGGAGATGGTGTTGCCTGGCACTTGAGTGATGTGAATGCTTCCTGCTATCCATCAGGCCAAATGTTTTGTACATGTCTTGGTACACATGGATATGGATATCTCATCTGAAAGTTGCCATCTCCTACACTTCAGGTTTCTTGGTACAGAGTATCAGCCCAGATTTTTGTGCTCATGTCTCTTGAATGCTCTTTGAACTCTCAACCTCCTACCTCAGAGGTGGGATTGCTATCTACTGAGTAACAGCTGACAGTGCCCAAGAGCACAATGTTGAAAAATAGCTGCAACATCCTGTAGTTGCAGAAGCATCTAAAGCATTCCAAAGTGCTTCATTGGAGAATTATTAAACAAAATTTGTCACCAAACCACATAATATATGAGGAGAGGAGTCCAAAAGCTTGGTCGAGGAGACAGGTGGAGGTGCTATGATGATTTTTATATTGCGGTTATTGCTGTTGTGGCTTGCAGACGCCAGGTAAATAATTCAGTGACTGCAATTCTATTCTGAGAATTACAGAACGGTATAGCACAGGAGACCATTCAGCCCATCATGACATCTGCTGTTATTTGGTAAGTTAGCAGACGTCACTACTTCAAGCAAGTCGACAGATAATAAATTTCATAAAGCCATCATGTTGAAATAACATTAACAAATAGTCAGTGAGATGTTAAAGGTTAAAATAAATATAAACAAAAGTGTGTAATTAGGGAAATTAATTCATCTCACCAACAGTTGGGCAGTATCACAAGTTGTAAGCACATTGTTTCATCTTCAGGGAGGTTTCATATTTATTTGCACAGGAATTGGAGAAATGTGTTTAAAAATTAAAATAAATTGAAGTGAGAAATCTCGTCAGGCAGTGAGACGGGCAGGCGCCCTGGGGTCCTCAGGCCGAACAAGATGGCGGCGCTGAGGCTGTGGAGCCGTTTCCGGTGGTGGGGGCGGGGCCGCGGAGTGCGGGGGCTGTCAGGTGGGAGACCCCGTGGGGATACAGCGGGGGAGGGGGGAATGAAACGGAGCGAATGGACGAAACCCCCCCCCAATTCCGTCCCCTCCCCCCCCCCCCCCCCCCCGACTTCACCCCTCCCCCCCGACTTCACCCCTCCCCCCCATTCCGTCCCGCCCCCATTCTGTCCCTTCACCCCCCCATTCCGTCCCTTCAGGTCCCCCCCCCATTCCGTCCCTTC
>NC_063355.1:41028091-41043018 GCF_021869965.1 Rhincodon typus | reverse complement strand
CGCCTTCTTTTCCAAGCAGCAGACCGCATACTAGACCCCCCCCCCCCCCCCCCGCTCATACGCCCCCTCCTCCCCCCCCTCCAATTCTGTCCCTTCACCCCCCCCTCCAATTCTGTCCCTTCACCCCCACCCCTATTCCGTTCCTTTTCCCACCCCCGCCCCAGTTTTTCTCTCTTTTCTCCCCCCAACTCTGTTTTTGTCCCTATCTCTTGGCCCTCCAAACCCATCTTAAATGACCTGTTGTAAGTCTATCTTGAACATTCTGTGCTCGTTAACTGATTTTCACTGTGGCTTTTTTAATTTTCAGGGAAATACGAGTATGATTTGTTGGTGATTGGAGGTGGTTCTGGTGGCCTTGCCTGTTCTAAAGAAGGTATAATTTATTTACACTAAACAGAGTGCTTAAAATTGAGGATATAGTCATACAGCATGGAAACAGACCCTTCAGTCCAACTAGTCCACACCGATCACATCCTCAAACTAAACTAGTCCCACTTGTCTATGCTTGGTCCATCTCCCTCCAAACCTTTCCTATTTATTGTAACTGTACATGCGTTCACCACTGCTTCTGGCAATTCAGTCTGTGCACGAATCATTCTCTGTACAATAAAATAGTTGCCCCTCATGTCTTTTTTAAAAACTTTCCCCTCTTTGCTTAAAAGAATGCCCCCTAGTTTTGAACTCCTGCCACTTTAGGGAAAAGATCCTTGCTATTCACTTTATTCAAACTCCTCATGATTTTACAGGGTTCTACATTTCTGCAGAGTCTCCCTTCAACCTCCTATGCTCCAGTGGAAGAAGTCCCAGCCTATTTTTATAACTCAAACCCTTTGTTCCTACCAACATCTTGGTAAATATTTTCTGAACCCTTTCCAATTTAATAATATCCTTCCTGTACCAGGGTGACAAAAACTGCGCGTGGTACTCTGGAAGAGGCCTCACCAATGTCCTGTACAACCTCAACATGATGCCCAAACTCCTATGCTCAAAAGGTCTGAGCAATGAAGGCAAATGTGCGAAATGCCTTCATGGCGGCATGATGGCTCAGTGGTTAGCGCTGCTGCCGCACAGTACGAGGGACCTGGGTTCGATTCCAGCCTCGGGCGACTGCCTGTGTGGAGTTTGTACATTCTCTGGTTTCCTCCCACCATCCAAAGATGTGCAGGCTAGGTGGATTGGCCATGCTAAATTGCCCGTAGTGTTCAGGGATGTGTAGGTTAGGTGGTTTAATAGGGATTGTTCCGGGTGGGATGCTCTGAGGGTCGGTGTGGACTTGTTGGGCTGACAGGCCTGTTTTCACACTGTAGGGATTCTAAGTCACTTCTTTAAAAATAAACCCACATCCTGACATATCTCTCACTATGCCATTACTATTCAGGGGGTCCAACCTTGATTCAGAGAGGAGTCCATGAGTGTGCCCAGAGCAGGAGGAGACCTCTCTTAAAACTCGAGGTGTTAAATCACTGATGTGTATCACAGGATTGTATGCGCTAAATAGTATTCTGTAGACAGAGTAAAGCAATCCTACAACTGTGGGATTCAATCAAAGCTCTCTGCAGTCCTACCACATACAGTTGTGAAAGGTGGTGGAGAATTAGCCAACTAAAGGGAAAAGGACACTCCATGATCATCCCTGTGCTGAACGATGGCAGAGCTCACCACATGAGTGCAAAAAACAAAGCGTCAGCCTTTAGGTCAAGGCAAGCATTTGATGTAGTTTGGCATCAAGGAGTTGTGGCAAAAGTTCAGGTATAAATCAGGAAAATTTTTCTGGTTACCGTTGTACTAGCACCAAGAAAGATGGCTACAGTTACTGGAGGTTAGTTATCTCAGTCCAGAAGTATCAATGCAGGTATCCTCAGGATTTTGTCCTGGCCCTGAACATCTTCAGCTACTTCACCAATGACAGTCTCTCCCTCGTGATGTCACGAATCATTCTGTGTCCCAATGTGGTGAGACTTGGACAACTTTCAGGTTTGGGCTGAAAAGCAGCAAAAAAAAAGTGCCATCCAATGACTGTTTCCAACAAGCTAGAATCTAACCACAGCCCCTTGACGCTTAATGGTATTACCATCGTTGAATCTCCCACTATCACCCCTTGGGTAGTGCAGTTGACCACAAACTGAACTGGACCAGCCATGTAAATACTGTGGCAAGAAGAACAGTTCAGAGGGTAGGAATTCTGTGGTGAGTAACTCGCATCCTGTCTCTACAAAACCTGTCCACCATCTACAAAGTATAAATCAGGGGTGTGATGGAGTACTCCCCACTTGCCTGGCTGAGTGCAGCTCCAACACCATTCAAGAAGCTTGACACTGTTCAGGACAAAACAGCCCAATTGATTGGAACCCTGTCCACCACCTTAAAACATGGACTTGCTTCGCCACTGACATACAGTGGCAGCAGTGTGTACTGTCTGCAAGATTCCCTATAGTAGCTCACCCAAGACTCTTCTGACAGCTCCTTCCAAATCTGCAACATGCAGAAGGACCAGGCCAGCAAGTACATTGCAATACCAATGTCTATGCGTTCCCCTTCAAGCCACCTGTCATTCTGACTTGGAAATATATCACTTGCTTCATTGCTGAGTCAGAATCTCCAAAGTCCTTTTCGATCAGCCCTGTGAATGTCCTTATTCCCCAAGGATTGCAGCTGTTTAAGAAGGCAGCTCATCACCACCACCTCCTCCAGGGCAATTTCGGATTGGTGTTAAATACTGGCCTAGTCAGTGATGCCTACGCCCATAAACAACAAATTACAAAAAGAAAGGCTGTGGTTGTTCCACGCAAAACATCTCAGTTCCAAGACTTGTGTGTGAGTTCTTCAGGATAGTATCCCAGGCTCAATCACTTTTAGTACTTCATCAATGACTTTGCGTCCATCGTAAGATTGAAAGTGGGCATGTTTGATGATTGTGCAGTCTGCAGTATCGTTTATCTTTGGTATTGGATGGCAAGTAACATTTGTGCCGCACAAGTGTCAGGCAATGACTGTCGCCAGCAGTGAATCTAATCAACTCCCGCTCCCTGACATTCAATCATATTATCACTTCAATACCCCAATGCTTCTGTTGCATGGTTATCGCTACAGACCAAAACTATAACTTGAGCAATCATTTAGATGCAGTGTCTTTAAGACTTGGGCAAATGTTGGGTTTTTTTCTGTTCACAGTTTTGATTAGTTAAATGATCCCTAGTTTGTCCATCCAGTTGCATAATGACTTCACTATGAATAAAGTCACCAAACAGGAAATGTATTAGTGATAATGTTTGGAAGAACTCCCCACTTGAAAACCCTACTTACTGTTTCCAAAGTGTAGCATAGAACCACTTGCCAGAGTGCAGTGCACTTCCCTTTTGTCTTATTCCTCTTACTGTTTCCTACGCTATTTAAAGTGCCTGAACACTCCTGTTGATGGAGCTACGTTGTTGAGTACAAAGATTTCCGCACAGTGGGTTAAAATACTGGCCAAAATTAAGGTGTGTTATATAAAAAAATATTAAACTTTTTAGCTTCAGTGTAAGTTACTCTGATTCATGTTTTAATAAGCTAATTATTTATGTACCTGTTTCCTACCATATTGTTACTTTTTTTGGTTTCTCTGTATCTTTTGATGCTAATTTTTCTTTTAAATGACCTTTTTAAAAATTTATTTTGTGAATAGGCTTGATATATTCCAGCAGGCAAGCAATTTATTTGTAATAATGACCACCATCCTTGAGAAGAAACTTTAAACTCATGCCTTATCTGCCTTTTTTGGGTAAATGTTGGAGATCTTTGTTTTTAATCCATTTGTTGGATGTAGCCACTGCTGTCTAGGTCAATATTTGTTGCCCATCCGTAATTACCCACCAACTTCTTGTACAGCTCCAGATATACATTGGTACATCCACAGCAGCATTAGGGTGGGAGTTCCAGGATTTTGGACCCAAATACTCTCATGCCACCATTGCAGATGCTGTTCCTCCAGCGTCCTGGCTAACAATCTCACCATTTTGGCCAAATCCAAATTTTTTTGAATGCTTATCCCACATCACTGTGTGAGCAGCTCAGTGCTTCAGGAATTGTGCCTGCTGTTCAAAACAATTAACCTCCTGTAATTTGTTTTGGAATTTGAGGTGTGATAACGTTATGAAAAGTCATCTAGATTCGAAATGTTAGCTTGTTTTGACTCCATGGATGCTGCCTGACCCGCTGTGATCTCCAGCCTTTTTTTTTTGTTTTCAATTATGAAATATAAGTTCTTTTTCTGTGTTTTGCTGTGGTGGTCAGTCTAAATCAGATATTTTGATAAATTATGTTAAAGTGCTTTATTTCCTTGCTATTATTGTTGTTGTGCAAGTGCTCAAAAGTTTATAAGTTGTGAGTAGCACGTGCTGAGATAAGTGGAAGGGAAGAACAAGGAGTGGTGTTATTAGTAAATAGGTCTAATTAAGATTAATAGACCAGGACTAATGATTAAGATGTAAGTTTAAATTGCTGCTTAATGGTGAAGAATTTAAATTCAGTTAATTAAATAAAACCAGCATTGAAAGTTAACATGGTGATCATTGATTATTATAAACACCATTTGCTTCACTGCTCTCCAGGGAAGGATATTAGCTGTCTTTATCTGCTCTCAGCTACTTATGACTCCAGTGTCATAGCAATATGGTTGACTCTTGACTGTCTTCTGAGTATCCTAACACCATTCCACTGGATGGGCAATAAACGCTGAAACTTGTCAGCTATGCTCATATTCCATGAATAAATCAAAACTAATTCACTTCACTGATTGGACTTTATGTTTAATAAGCACATACTAAAGTCTAGAAATATTGAAGGCAGGTAATTGACAGTGCAGAATTTTAAATACAGGGAGGAGGATGAGTTAATCAGGCTGAAAAATAAAACTTGTAAGATCCTTAGGTTTTACAAAAAAGATACAAAGTACAAACAGCAAAAGGTGACGCTAAACCTGTAGACATCACTGGTTATGCCAGGGTTAAATTATGTGTCCACTTTTGGATGTCTTACTTTAGGAATGATATCAAGACCATAGAAATGGTCTGGGCATCGGCCATGATCTGTTAAGATAATACCATTAATAGGCTTTAGTTGTGATGGGAAACAAAATATACTGGAGTTTTCTCCTTTAGAATGGAAGAGGTTAAAGGGAGGTCAGATAGAGATTTTGGAAAGGTAATTGAGGAAAATTATTTTCAACATAGGTATCTGGGGGAGCAGGTTAGGAGAAAAGGATTGTTAGGAAACCGAATGCTGCATAGGGAACAATTATCAAAATAATATCCATAATAGCTTTTAAGAGGCAAGGGAATACATTTTTGAAAAAGCAAAATTTCCACTGTATAAACAGGCAATTTGTTCCAAATGGACCATATTATTGGAAATAATTCTCACAAGCCTCTTCTCATTCTCCATCTCCTTGTTAGCATCATTTTTTTATATCTTTCTCCCTCATGTTTTCGTAGATTCCCTTTAGTGAATCTCTACTATTTTGCTTCACTGCTCTCTATGCATTCTGGCTTCTAATAGCTCCCTGGATAAAGAATGCTGGGAAAGAAAAGGAGAGCAGGGGCAAGTGGATGACTTTCAGAGAGTTGGTGCAGGTGCAGTGGCTTGCAAATAACTCATACTGCCATGTACTGTATCAAAATAAATTAAACTTTATTATACTGTAAAATTTAATTTGAATTGTTATGTAATGTACTTTTGAAGCATTTTATGAATAAGGTGTATATTTTGAGGGAAACTATGCTGTGTTCTGGATTAGTTCAAGTTGCTCCCTCAAGACACACTCAGCCACTCAAGGGACAGAGCTGCTTTGTGATGACTTTCCAAGTTCCACCGTTCACAGACCTTTATCTTCTCAGTGTCTTGCACACAAAGATTCTGTCTTTGCTTAAGTAACAAATAAATGAATTGTCCACAAAAAGAATTCTTAATTAAACCACCAGGTGGAGTACTTCCTTTTTGGGAAATGGGAACCTAAGCGATGAATCGCCTCACCGGGTCAAGCTTATGGAAAAAGGAATGTGACTAATTTGACATTTTTGTGCATTTGCTAGTGTCTTTCTAAAAAGTGTATACCAGGATATAAAATTCTCCCTCTTTCTAATGTATTTTGCGCCTTCCCTTGTGCCACACATTGTCCCCAAGCGAGTGACCAGGCATTTTTTTCCAATATCTCCTGCGCAAACCGGTGAGAGGTTGGTGTGTGAGTGAAATGTGGAGAGTGGTATAACCTCCCAACACCAGTATCATATTATTGTCCTAGTTACTGTTTTTTTTTTTTGCTGCTGTGTAAAGTAGATATAGAGCCTAATCGCTGTTTGTCTTTAATTCACTGCAGCGGCCCAGTATGGCAGAAAAGTAGCAGTGTTAGATTTTGTGAAGCCATCCCCTAAAGGTAAGATTCCCTTGTTAAATGCAACAACTGCTTACAGCTAGGATGGTTCATTTATATCTATCTATTGTTGAATTTTAACATTATAGTTCAAATGGTATGGCATTGTAATTTGAGTGCTGTCACTACATTGCTGTTATTATTGTCTTCAATCAACGTTAAAAAATTGCCACAAAAGTCACTCAGACAGTCCTGCCAGAGTGCTGGAATATGTTCCAGTTTCAATTTTCTTGTTGGAACTGTATTTTAGATGAATGCAACTACTTCACTAAATTAAGGTTTATGACCTGACTACTTAACATAGAAATAATAGAAACTTTGAAGGCACGGCCTTTTGACCCATTTGTTGTCAGCCAAAAGAAGAGTTATGCAACTGATTCCCACTTTCCAGCTCTTGGTCATAGTTTTGTAGGTTAGGGTGCCTCAAGTGCAGATCCAGTAGTTTCTTAATGTGATGTGTCTTTCTGCCTCTGTCAACCCATCAAGCAGTGAGTGCCAATCCCCATCACCCTCCGATGAAAAACTCCTGAACTTCCTTCCAATCCTTCAACATATGCCCCCTGTTTGTTAATCTTTCTTCTAAAGAATTGGTCCTTCCACTCCCTCTCGGCCACTATTAATTTTCTGCACTTCATAGAATCGTAGATCATACAATCCCTGCAATGTGGAAACAAGCCCTTCGGCCCAACAAGCGCTCAGAGCATCCCACCAGACCTATCCCCTATAACCCACCTAATCTACATATCCCTGAACACTATGGGCAATTTAGCATGATCAATCCACCTCGCCTGCACAAATCTTTGGACTGTGGGAGGAAACCGGAGCACTTGGATGAAACCCACACAGACACGGGGAGAATGTGCACACTTCACACACAGTCACCTGAGGCTGGAATTGAACCCAGGTTCCTGGCATTGTGAGGCAACAGTGCTAACCACTGAGCCACCGTGCTAACCTAGCTTCAATTAAATCTTCACTCGGCCTTCTCTTCTGCAAAGTTGATAACCTCAGCCTTTCCAATCTCTCCTTCTCACAGTAATTCTCCATTTCTGGTGCCATCCTTGTAAATCCCCTCCAATTGTCTCTAATCTGATGACAAATAGTGAATACATATTTAGATAAGATAGTGTCATGTAATTTTGTGACTTATTTCAGACAAATAGTTCTTTTGTCTTCTACTTTCTTTCTCTCTCTCTCTCTCTCACTTCATTCCCCCCCGCCACCACCACCACCGCCATTCCCTCCCTCCTCCCCCCACCAATCTTTGAAAGACCTCAACTTGACCTGGGTTCGGTTCCACAAATGTCCACATGTCTGAAGTCATTCTCTGCCTTGCCCAAGTGACCATTTCTCAGATGTGGCCAGGTGGTGAAAATGAGTGAAATTTCTTTGGATGCACAGCAATTAGAATCCCTACAGTTTGGAAGCAGGCCATTTGGCCCATCAAGTCCACACCAACCCTCCGAAGAGTATGCCACTCAGACCCATTTCCCACCCAAGAAACTATGGGTAATTTAGCATGGCCAATCTACCTAACCTGCACATCTCTGGACTGTGGGAGGAAACTGGAGCATCCGGAGGAAACCCACACAGACACTGGGATAATGTGCAAACTTCACACAGACAGTCGCCCGAGGGTGGAATCAAACCCAAATCTCTGGTGCTGTGAGGCAGCAGTGCTAACCACTGAGAGACTGAAATAAGATGATGTTATTTGGACTTCATGTCGAGGTATCCAACTGCAATCTTTGTATTTCCCTAAATTACCATGAATAATAAGCTGCTCCTCGATGGAAGTGACAAAACCAGTTGTACCAACTTGTTGAAAGTTGACTGTAGCATCTTGGACCTCCTGGCAAACCTCAATTTTGCTGCCCAGGTTGAGCTGAACTTTAGTTATACTGCTGAGCGAAGCCCTGCTCCAGGACACAAAACAAGCTCTGATTTTCTTATACTTGAGAGGCTTGAACTTTGTCTGCCATCCCCTGCCACTCATGAGCCCCAACTCCACCATTTTCCAGAAATAAAAGGAAAGTGCTGGAGAAACTCAGCTGATCTGGCAGCATCTGTGGGAAGAGAAACAAATTTAACATGTTGAGTCCAGTATAACTCTTCTTTGGAACCAACTGTTTCTCTCTCCCCAGATGTTCCGTGACCTGAGGCTCTGTAGCATTTCCTGTTTTTGTTTCAGATCTCCAGCATCCGCAGTACCTTCCTTGGACAGCTCTTCCCTTGCACTTCTTCATGTAGCACTTCCACCACCTGTTTAAATCCAACTTGATTTCAGCTGATGTTTGGCCTGTTCTACTAGGCGTTCCTTTACAGTTGGCTGATGGCAGATCCTTTCTTTCCTTAAATTCAACTTTCAAAGTTTAACACTCCTGTCTCCACTCCCTGGTGTGTGTGCGCACTCGCATTAACTCTCCCTCACACTGGCTCTGTCTCGTACAGTCACGCCTTACACCCTGACTCCTCTGTGTTTTTCTGTGTCTCCGTGCTCCTGTTACTACAGATGAACAAGTGCAGCAATTCAAAATGAAATTATTATCATGTATCCCCCTTCTTAAGATACAAAATATAGTTAAACTTAGTTATATAATTGTTCTTCCCTTAAGACATATACTTAAAATCCACACATGGATCATAAGACAAATGAAGAGGTACTTGAAATTGCAAGAGCAGAAAACCTGTTTCAAAAAAAAAGTGAAATGAAGCCGTCAGTATTTTGGCCATTTGATCAGACCTGAAAAGCTACAGAGATCTGAACTAGAGAGCAAAGGGAGGGTTGCAGAAAGCAGGGTCAGCCTAGATGAATTTAGTTGACAGATGTCAAACAGTGGTTGCAGATGTGTTACAGTGGATGTGTGAGAATGGCACAAGACAAACAAGGGTGGATAGCATTGACAGCAGATTATCTGGCAGGAGAAGCTGCAAGCAGGACAGGAAAAGGGAATAAAACAAAAAATGTATTTTCCTCATTAACATAAATTTGTGAACTGCTAATCAATTTCACTTGCACTGGAGCTCCTGCTACTGCATTGGGATAGGAAGTCTATGCCATCAACGTCATCGTGGAACCGGAAGACATTGTCCGGTGCAATCATAAAATCTCTACAGTGGGGAAGCATGCTGTTTGGTCCATCGAGTTCACATCGACCTTCTAAACAGCATTCCACCTAGACCCACCCCTATCCCTGTAACCCTGCATTCCCCATGGCTAATCCATCTAACCTATTACGTCCCTGGACACCATGGGCAATTTAGTGTGCCCAGTCCACCTAACCCGCACATCTTTTGAACCATGGGAGGAAACCAGAGCAAACCCACGCAGACACGGTGAGAATGTGCAAGCTCCACACACATAGTTGCCTGAGGCTGGAATTGAACACAGGTCCCTGGCACTGTGAGGCAGTAGTGCTAACTGCTGAGCCACTATGCTGAGCAAGAAAGCAAGAGGTTGAGTGGGGTGGGCCGTTTGAATGTGATTCCAAAAAGGCAATTGAGTTGATTTCAAACATTTGAAGATAAATCTCTGTTGGTCCTATTCTATGACACACTTACCTGTGCCATTACAGGCAGCACTTTACCAGCACTGTGACTGCAATGTGCACTAAGTGCATCTATTGTTGCAGTGGCAGTGATTTATGTGAAAAGTAACCACTTTGCTTCCAAAGAATTGAATCAGATGCTATCTCATTTCTGAAGCAGATGGTTCAGGGTTCAAGATCTATTCCTGAGATTTGAATGTATAATCAGGTCTCACATTTTGATACCAATGGTATGCTGCCCTGTTGGAACTGCCATCTTTTGGATGAGATTTAACCTGAGGCCCAGTCTGCCTGTGTAAAAGATGCATTGGGATGTCCTGATGGGAGGAAAAGCATTGGAGGAATAAAGTATTTTTTTTCTTCATTCAGTCTCCATTTTTTTTGCTTTAGAATCTATTTTGTTGCAAGAAAATGTGCACCTTATAGTATATCATTGTTTGCTATCTTGCAGGCACCACATGGGGTCTTGGTGGAACTTGTGTCAATGTGGGCTGTATTCCCAAAAAGCTAATGCACCATGCAGCTCTGCTGGGGGGTGCCATTAAAGATGCCAAGAATTATGGCTGGGATATACCCTTACCTGTACACCATGACTGGTATGTTCAAAATTTAATGTGAAAATAAATAGCATTAACTATTTGATCGCTTATTGATGATGGGTATTACAGCTGAAGGTCCTGAGATGTAGTGAGGCGTTTATTCCAGGAGGATGGATTATACACACTGTCAAATAATACATCATGAGAGGAGTGCAGTAGTCCTTACTCAGGTTAAGAGGAGCATAGAATTAAGTGGTTGTTCATGCTTCCAAGGTATTTGCTGCACAGACATTTTGGCAGAAACCTGAGAGCGTGCTGCTTTGTTTCCGCTGTTCATAGGGAATGATACTTAGAAACAATAAGGTATAATTTGTCTCCTTCTATCTGCGGTCAACAAGTGTCAGCATGACTCAGAAAAATTCTAACTGCAGAGTCAGAAAATTTTGAGATTTCAATCCTGACCTCCAAAAAAGCCTTGAGTGTACAATTTAGGAGGTCACTTCAGTGCAGTACTGTGGGAGCGCTGCATTGACTAAGATGCCATCTTTTAATGAGATGTCCAGCAGTTCACGGATATGTGAAAGATCCTGTGTTACTAATCAAAGACAAGCAGGTCGTTCTAGTTGCTTTGCCAACGTTGCTTACTGAAAACAACAGTATCATAAGCACATTAATTGGTCATTTTTCTCATTTACTGTTCGTGGGATCTGCAGTTTAATTTAAGTACACTACCCCATTAATAGTTAATTGTGAAGAGTTTTTGAATGGCATGTGGATGTGATCAGGGGCCATTGAAATGCATTTTATTTCAGTTATAATTGCAAATACTTGGGTGGTTTTGCTTTGTAAGTTGTGCTTTTGCATTGTTAGAGCCAGTTTGTTTATCTCTGTCTCAGCCTCTTGAAAGCTTCAACTCGTTAACCTGAAACTTGCAGACGAAGATGTGCAATTGGCTCCTTTTATTCCTCTCTACCTCCCCTTGTCCCTGGATACTTGTTGATGTGTGGTAACATGGGTAGCAGTTCACCTAAATGTGAGATGAGTTTCTGTGCCGTGCATGCTTTTTTTTTTGCTATTATAAAAACCATAAGGTAATGCAAGTAATTTAGGCAACTTTACTACATGGTAACTGGAATGTTTTTCCCCTTGTGCAAGCAATAATTTCTACTTTCCTTGCACCTGGAGCATCTGGAGTCCTGCCGTGCAATTGACTATGATTTATTGTGCATATGGGTAATGAGGAGTTCAATTAATGTTTACACTCCCAGATAACTAGGAACTTTTGTGGTTAGCATAAAACTACCAGTCATAACATGTACCTTAATTAAAGTGTTTCACTAGCAGAGCCATTTAAAAACAACATGGCTATGAAGAATTATAATATTCCTGACCTCTTTTACTTCTGTTCCGCTTAATTAATTGGTGGGAGTTGGGTGGAGCGATGCATTTAAATAACCTCCTGACCTGACTGTGAGGGCGCAGAAGTGATGTCTGTATGAATTATTGTAATGGAAACTTGGAAATGTCACTTTTGAAACATAAAAGTTGCTCATTTTTAAGTGTATTTGTGGTAAATCACAGTTAGTAGGATTCTTCCAAATACAAAATGTCTCCCCTGGTTCCTGGAAGTTTGTTTGCATCAAATAAACTATTTCTGTCGTCTAACGTCGGTTCAGGAAAACTTACCAACATTGACTGGATGGTTTACTTAACTAGGACTGCGGATAAGGTTGTTATTGGTGCTGACCAGCTACTTAGGATTTTGAATGACTAAGATTGTCACTATATTACAGCTCATTAGTTACAAGCATGTTAATCCCCTACTAAGTAGTATCTGTGCCTCTCAACACCTTTTTAGATTTGCACAGTTGTGTGACTGGAAACGTTACCTGTGTTTTAGAAGTGTAGAAACTGAGGGAAACCATTTGCTATTCAACAAGATTATGACTGATGAACTTCAGCTTCACCTCCCCACAATATCACTGTACCCCTTGATTGCCTTATTATCCAAAATCTGTCAACCTCTGTTTTTAATGTACTCATTGACTATACATCCAAAGTTTTCCAGAATGGATAAGGAATTCTAAAAATTCACAATCGTTTTGAGTAAATACATTTCTCCTTATCTCGGCCGTAAGTAGTTGACCCCATATGATTTTGCTTTGTACCGTTTTATAGGATAGAGCTAATGTGTGCATTTAATCAGATTTTAGATATTAAGGAACCTTCTGTGACACTCTGCTTTTCCAACCAAATTGTTTTACTCCTTCTTGGGATGTGAGCATCACTGACAAAGCAAGCGTTTGTTGCCATCCCTAATTGCCTTTGAGAAGGTTGTGGTGAACTGCTTTCTTAAATTGTTACAATCTATATGGTGTGAATACAATCACAGTGCTGGAAGTGGCGACAGGTATTTCAGCGACAGTGAAGAATGGGCAATATAGTTCCAAGTCAGGATGATGTATTGCTTGGAGGAGGTCTTGCAGGCAGTGGTGCTCCCATAAATCTATGCCCTTTCTTCTTAGCGGTGCAAGTCACGGATTTGAAAGGTGCTGTCAAAGGAAGTGACTTAGTGAGTTGTTGCAGTGCATCCTGCAGATGGTACAGGGAGTTAATGTTGGTTGGAGTACATATTGAATGGGCTGCTTTGTCTGGATTGTGTCAACCTTCTTGAGCGTTGTTGGAGTTCCAGAAATCTAGGCAAGTATTCCAGCACACTCCTAATTTGCACCTTTGTTGGCAGGCTTTGAGATATCAAAAGGTGGTGCTTTCAGTTGTTGAACGTCAAGGGGAGATGGTTAGATTCTTGCTGGAGATAATGTCTGACAATTATATGGCTTGAATATTGTTTGCCATTTATCCACCCATGTGGTAATGTTAGTGAAATACCTGTGAGCATTCATTTTTTACATCAAAGGTCAGACAGATTGAAAGTGTAATTTTCCAGGGAAATTACATAATATGACATGTTTTATTGTTTTGTAACAGAATCTGTACTCTATCAATCTCTTGTGTCTAACGTGTTCCTGTTCTTGTTTCAAATTCTTAAACCTGGTCTGTAAAACCTTGATGTCTCGGATTCTCCAGCATCTGCAGTTCCTAAAATCTCTGTAACATATGGCATATTATTTATGAATTACCATGGTCAAGTGATACATTTATTGTATTTTCATTATACTATTTATCAATTCACCCCATGGCTAACTATCCCAAAATAATTTAAATTCAAGTTCAGGATGAAGATCATAGGAACTGTCTGGGCTTGTCTGCACTGGACTAAGAAAAGGGCAAGAAGCTCTACATTTTTTTATTCATTTGTGGGATGTGGGCGTCGCTGGCTGGCCAGCATTTCTTGCCCATCCCTAGTTGCCCTTGAGAAGGTGGTGTTGAGCTGCCTCCTTGAACTGCTGCATTCCTCCTGCTGTGGGTTGACCCACAATGCTGTTACAGAAGGAATTCCAGGATTTTGTCTCCGCGACAGTGATGGAATGACCATATATTTCCAAGTCAGGATTGTGAGTGACTTGGAGGGGAACGTGGAGGTGGTGATGTTCCCATATATCTGCTGCCGTTGTCCTTCTAGATGGAAGTGGTCGTGGGTTTGGAAGATGCTGTCTGAGGATCTTTGGTGAATTTCTGCAGCACATCTTGTAGATAGTACACACTGCTGCTACTGAGCGTCGGTGGTGGAGGGAGTGAATGCTTGTCGATGTAGTGCCAGTCAAGCGGGCTGCTTTGTCCTGGATGGTGTCAAGCTTTTTGAGTGTTGTTGGGGCTGCACCCGTCCAGGCAAGTGGGGAGTATTCCATCACACTCCTGACCCATCACACTCCTGACTTGTGCCTTGGAGATGGTGGACAGGCTTTGAGGAGTCAGGAGGTGAGTTACTTGCCGCAGTATTCCCAGCTTCTGACCTGCTCTTATAGCCACTCCGTTAATGTGGTGAGTCCAGTTGAGTTTCTGGTCAGTGGTAACCCCCAAGATGTTGATAGTGGGGGATTCAGTGATGGTAACACCATTGAATGTCAAGGGGCAGTGGATAGATTGTCTCTTATTGGTGATGGTCATAGCCTGGCATTTGTGTGGTGCAAATGTCATTTGCCACTTGTCAGCCCAATCCTGAATATTGTCCAGATCTTGTTGCATGTGAACATGGACTGCTGCAATATCTGAGGAGTCGTGAATGGTGCTGAACATTGTGCAATCATTGGCGAGCATCCCCACTTCTGACCTTATGATGGAGGGAAGGTCATTGATGAAGCAGCTGAAGATGGTTGGGCCTAGGACACTACCCTGAGAAACTCCTCCAGAGATGTCCTGGAGCTGAGATGATTGACCTCCCACAACCACGACCAACTTCTTATGTGTCAGGTATGAGTCCAACCACTGGAGAGTTTGCCCCCTGATACCCATTGATTCCAGTTTTGCCAGGGC
>NC_063355.1:40980846-41018091 GCF_021869965.1 Rhincodon typus | reverse complement strand
GGGAGGACGGACAGGTCAAGGGGGCGGGATGAGGTTGGTCGGTAGGAGATGGAGGTGCGGCTTGAGGTGGGAGGAGGGGAGAGGTGGGAGGAAGAACAGGTTAGGGAGGCAGGGACGAGCTGGACTGGTTTTGGGATGCGGTGGGGGGTTAGGGTTAGGGTTAGGGTTAGTATCGCAGGAACAGCAACTCAAATTCCGCTTGGGAACCCTGCAGCCCAATGGTATCAATGTGGATTTCACAAGTTTCAAAATCTCCCCTCCCCCCACCGAGGCCCGAAACGTCAGCCTCTCTGCTCCTGTGATGCTGCTTGGCCTGCTGTGTTCATCCAGCCCTGCACCTTGTTGTCTGACAGGCTGTTTATTTTCTTGGAACAGACCGAAATACAAAACAATATTTCTTTTTGCTATAAAATGGTAAAATACTCATTTTCTTTGCTAAAGATTCCAGGGGCTGAACTTGGCATTTCCAGTGATGATATTTTCTGGCTTCAAGACTCACCTGGAAAAACGTGAGTAAATAATCCATTTAGCTGCGTTCTCAAATGTAATGAGGGGAGGAGAGGTTAATGTATCTGCAGTGGACAGTTTACTAGAAATGCAAAGCTGCTTGGTTAAGATGTACAATATGAACAGTACCAGTATTTAATGAACCTTGGCTTCCTGTTATAAAATACAGGAAAAGGAAAGCTATCTTACTTTATGTCTTTAAAACTAATAATTATATTGACTACTTTTTAAATCAGCTATTGAGTTGGTTAATATGTCTGATTGTAGTGAGCTGTTGCAAAAGGTCTGATGAAATTGTTGTTTGCCAAGCATAAAAATATTACATTACTCAAGATTTATTTATGAGGGGCCAGAAAACGGGGGATCATGTGTAGCTCATTACAAAGTCCATTGAGCCTTTCCGAATTCCTCAAACTACAAATTCTGAAAGGGCCAAGGCTGAATTACTACATTAAGTACATTTCCAGCTATTTGCATATAATAGTTTTAAAATAAATTGACTCCATCTTTTTGTGCCTATAAGTTATGTTGTTGCTCCAATATTTGTATTACCAATGGGTGAGAGGTCTCATTGAGCTGACCATGTTTTATATCATTTTCTTACCAAAAGAACTAAGTGGAATTGTAATAAAGTGATAGGAAGCAACAGAAGGTGAATTGGGCAGCAAATGGTTGCTGGCTATTCTTGTGCATTTTCAAGAAACTGGTTCAAATTACAGTTTTTGAAAAGTAATTTACACTTCTTTAATTTTTTTTTAAACCCAGAGAATTTGGCCTTTTTTCTCCTCTGTCCTTTGCTTCCTTGTTATCGCTGGAGTTGACAATCTAATAGAAGCCGGTGAACTGCAAGTATAAGTGGCAAAGCTTTATAGGTTGTTCTGCATTATAACTCTATTGGTTAGTTAAGTATGTTGCCCTCTTCTTCATTTTTCAAAGAAACAGAGAAGCAATTTACTGGATGCTGTTCTCTATTTCCACAAGGATTTAAGTTTCCATGGATAATATGACAAGTGTGGGTTAGTTTATGTGAGGGGCTTTCTGTAGACTGTATTCTATTATACTATTTGACTTTGATTTCCAAGGTAAGTACAACAGTGCAGCAATTGTAATGTCCATAGTCAGCAGGTTTCTTCAACTGTGTTTACAGACCTTGTGACTGCTCCCAGGCTTGGGATTTTCTAACTTAGCGTGAGGTTGGATAAATTTCATTTTTATTTAATTCAGACAACTGTTGCATACGGTATTAAAACTTGAATTTGAAAAATAATATCTTGTAAATTGCTGAAGTGTAGAGTTGGGTTCTGAGTCAGAGATTTATTTTCCCAATGTCTTTTGAAAATGTCACAAGACCTCAGTAAAAGGTCATTTTAACCCAAAGCAAACAAAAGTCCACTCTACTTTGACAAACTTCAGTCAGGCTGTAATTCCAATCCATTGTGAAGGGATATTTAGAGACTTGTGCATCTTGCCTCAGGTTGGGTAAAGGTAGTAAAATTACTTCAAAGAGCAACAAATTTCCCACAATATGCTTGTTGAGCTTTTGTATAGCAGTCCAGTGATATCATTGATATAGCCTCAATATGTGTTTTTGTGTGTTAAAATATCCTCTGTCCTTCACAATCTATTCTAAAGAAGAGTCAATATGTTAGAACAATAATGCATAGCTTCCTGATATTTCAACCTCTTAAAACGATAATGATCAAAGTAAAAATATCATCCAATATTCCCAATGGTTCATTCCATTTGAAAAACTATAGCATTTGCCTTGTTGGTGCTTTCTTAAAAGAATCACTGGCACTTTTCCTCCTGTATGTTGTATCTCAAATGAAATGTGACGAACTGAAAATGTGTCAGCAAAGAATCTGGTTGTTGGCAAAGTCAAAATGATGGATGTTGAGGAAAAAAAATCACAAATGGAAGTTTTGTTTCATTAAAGCTACACTATAAATTTTCAAATGCAATGGTACAAAAATTGCTGTCAAAATAATAGTGAGGCCATTGGCACACATTATTTCTGCGCAAATTTCACAGTAACAAGACAGGTGAACGTGCGATTAAACACACGAATTGAAAAGTTTCTGTATGAATTATACTTCATGTCAGCTAACACAAAAAAATTGGCTTCCTGGTGTCTGACTTCTCATTTAAATGCATTGAATGACATGAAGTTTCTAAATTTATTTATAAATTTTTAATAATAGTTCTATAGAAAGTTGTCAAGCAATGGGAATATGGAACAGTTTTTAATGGTTAATTAGAATTTTGTTATTGTGATTTTTCAATTTTTAATTGATCGCTTTGAATATTAGAAGTTTCAGTTACTTGGGAAAATGTTGGAAAAATCTAAAAGAATTTTAAGTGATTTATGAGAACCTCAAGCCCAGGGTAGTACAATCACTACAGTAAGATAGTAACTGTTGTGGGTGATTAGTTAGCTCATTTGACTGGATGGCTGGTTTGTGATGCCAAATGTAAGGGTTCAGTTCCCACACTGGCTGAGATAACCGTGAAGAACTCTCTTTCTCTACCTTTCCCCTCACCGGAGGCATGGTGATCCTCAGGTTAAATCACCATCTCTAATAAAAGAACAACCCTGTGGTCTGGTAAGACTGTGGCAACTTTAACCATTGTGTAGCACCTGACGCTGAAAACACTGACTATAGCGCCACCCACAAGGTTAATAAGTACTGCAGGAATTATAAAGAGCCAAACTTTGGAAATAACAGTGAGGCTAATGGTTCTCATTGTTTCACAAACAGAAGAACATCCTGGCAAGCAGCAGACACATGGTTAAACAATGATATCTTCATATTGCTGTCCTATTCCTCAGGGTTAATAATTACAACTATAATCTTAATGTTGTGATAACTTCTTGACTGCCAATCTCAGGTACTAAAAATTTATTATGACTGTGAAATTTAATCTCTTCAAGTTTTGAAATTTTCAGAGAAATCTTAAAATATTTAGACTTTTAGATATTTAGACTTTTCCTTTTTATCTTTGTTCTATATTAATGCAGTCACTCTGGCACCTGATTGGACATTGAATTCTTTAATTCATCTTCCTTCTCTGCCTATTTTGGGATAATCCTGAAATCTCATTGGTTGTGGAGATGCCCTGTTGCTTTCCCTAACCACTCGGCTTCCAGTTGCATTGCTTGCTTTGTTTTGCTGCTACCAGTTTGCAGACTCGTCGACCAAGTGGGCAAAATGTTTTCAGCTGAAGTATATGTATATGGGAAAGTCTAACTCACGGTAGCTGTATTAGACATCCTGCTAGCCAAATCTGGCCCGTTGAATTTTTGATAAAAGTCAAGCCCGAAGTATTAAATTTAATAAACAATGTTTATATGGTCAACAGTTAAATCTTCTCTAACTAATTTGTTTACCAATATTGCTTTGGGTAGATTAAACTCATTTTTATGGTGGTGTTTGATTTGGTCCTGTCTGAAAATCCCTGGCCAAGTTCATCTCCTTAAACAGCATGGAGGCAAATTGCACTAAAGGAATACTGTTTTTTGTTTCTTTTCTGCAAAAACTGAAAATATAGGCTAAATTTTAAGCTACTTTTATATCGAATTTGAATGATCAGCTCCTATAGCTGAATCTTGGGTAGCAAGAGACTCAAATCTGAAATTGTCAGATTTCATTCAACATTTGGGGAGAAAGGCAAAATCAAAAATTTGCCTGAACGCAATTTTAATCTAGTTAAAACACTAACTTGTAGAGTCAGAGTTATACAGTACGGAAACAGACCCTGCAGTTAAACCTATCTGCATTGACCTGATGTCCTAAACTGATCTAGTCCCATTTGCTAGCATTTGGCCCATATCCCTCTAAACCCTTCCTGTTCATGTACCCATCCGGATGTCTTTTAAATGTTGTAATTGTACCTGCCTCCACCACTCCCTTTGGCAGCTCGTTCCATACACGCACCACCCTCCAAACGAAAAAGTTGCCCATCAGGTCCCTTTTAAATCTTTCTCCTGTCACCTTAAATCTATGCTCTCTAGTTTTGGACTCCCCTTCACGGGGGTAAAAAAACCTTGAATATTCATCCTATCTATGCCTCTTATAATTTTATAAACCTCTGTAAGGTCACCTTAGGGGGGGCAATGGCCTAGTATTACCACTGAACTGTTAATCCAGAGACCCAGATAAAGTTCTGGGGACCCAGGTTCGATTCCTGCCGCAACAGATGGTGGAATTTGAATCCAATAAATATCTGGAATTAAGAGTCTAATGATGACTGAGTCTAATGATTGCCGATTGTTGGAAAAACTCATCTGGTTCTCTCAATTCCTTTTAGAGAAGGAAACTGCCATCCTTACCTGGTCTGGCCTACATGTGACTCCAGACCCACAGAAATGTGGTTGACTCTTTACTGTGGGCAATTAGGAATGGGAAATAAATGCTGCCTGGTCAACAATGCCCTCATACCATGAAGGAATTAAAAAAAAAAAACCCTTAGCCACCGACACTCTAGGGAAATTAGCCCCAGCCTGTTAAGTCTCCCCCTATATCTTAAGCTGTCCAAGCTCGGCAACATCCTTGTAAATCTTTACTGAACCCTTTCAAGTTTAACAACATCTTTCTGGAAGCAGGAGACCAGAATTGAATGCAGTATTCTAAAAGTGGCCTCACCAATGTCCTGTACAGCTGCAACAGGTAGGGGTAAACTCGCCATAGTTCTACCAGACCATAGGGCTGTTTTCTCATCAGAGAGTCATGACTGTTTGTGGTTTAACTGGAGGGTCACCACCTTAGCCAAGGGTAGTGGTTGAGAAAGAACTCCAGCCATGCAGGAATTGAACCCACACTGTTGGCATCAATCTGTGTCGCAAACCAGCCATCCAACTAACTGAGCTAATCAACTGGCTAATTAACAGCAGTGTGGTACAAGCTCTTCCCTTTGTCATTGCTTACAAATTATTTTGCAACGTGCTGCCTCCAGTGACTCTCGGCTAGCTTTTACTTGCTATTTCAATTTACCACCACTAGATAGCAGTGGATGTCCAGCATTCAGACTCCGCACTGAAATGTGGTTTACATCTGTATCAGAGTGAATACAAAGACTAATATTTTAATGTCAATTTTGGAACTGAGGCACTACAAAAATACAGACTTTTTTGTTATACACATTCTTATTCTCCATTCTGCAGTTGTAGATCCAAGTTGACAGGGTGAAATTAATCATTTTGAGGATTGCAAATGAACATTGATTTTACTGTTTGATTAGAAGACCGTACTCCTAATACTACTATTGTCTGGTCATTGTTGATACAGGTTTTAACAGTGTATGGGAGGTGTTTTGCTGTTGACCTTGTTACATTCCTGCAATAATAGTCAGAATAAGCCTTGAGGGGTTACAGTAGCTTTTTTGTTCTTAATCAAATATGACTGTTCTTTTGCAGTTTTCCCAGAATATATTGTGATTGAATCATTTAATTAGTTGTCTAAATTTTTGGCATACTTCAGGATATTTTTTCTGCTTTTATTGTTTAAATGCTCCTGATCCCAAGTTTCTCTTCATTTGACCACGTTTTAAATTTTTTGCTTTAAATTGACAATCCTTTAGGATCTGCAAAAGTGGACAACACTTTGTGTAAGTTACTGGAATTATAAGACTGCAGCGTCTCTGGTTTTGAGATGTCAGAACTGAGAGTCTTTTTCCTTGCTTTTTGAAAATTGAGAGTTAATCCTGAAATGCTGCAGAAAAGAACACCCCTGTCAAAATGGCTGAAAATTTGTAAAGTGTCTTGTCATCTGTTGCCTGAGGCTGCATCTGGTGTCTGGTACTTGCTAAATTCAAGGGACATTCCCAAGGCCAGGGTTGCAGTCTCTGCCTTGCCTTCTTGTAACAAGTTATTCACCTGTTGAATCTTTCAAAAGCTCCAATCCTTTTGCATTCGATGCAAGGAGCTGGGGGGAGGTTAAGTTTATAAAGTAGCCCTGTAAGCCAATGACCAGTGTTTCACATTGCACTGGAGGTTTGGAGGACAAATGTGCATTTATATAGTGCCTTTAACTCAAGCAAAATATTTCAAGTCGCTTTATAAATTGGCATTTGGGTAGAGCATAGGAAGAGTGGCTAGAAGCTGAGTTGAAAAGATGGATAGACTGTCCTTGTTTTGAAGGCAGAACTATATGAGATGGTTCCATTTTGCTTAACAGTTATAAGCATGTCCATTCATGCCAGAAATTATCAGTCAATGACCATCTCCAACCAAAGAGAATCTGACTATAATTCCCTTGATATTAACATTGCTGAACGCCCCACTATCAACATGCTGGGGGTTACCATTGACTAGAAACTTAATTGGATCAATCATATAAATACAGTGGCTACAGAAGCAGTTCAGATGCTAGGAATACTGCAGTGAGTAACTCACTACCTGTGTCCCCAACGCCTGTCCGCCATCTACAAGGCACAGTCAGGAGTGTGTCAGTATACTGTCAATCTACATGGATGTATGCAGCTCCAACAGTACTTAAGAAGCTTGACACCTGCCCGGACAAACATTCATCTAGATCCGCACCCCGTTCCTCCTAGATTCACGTCCCGTCCGATATTCACTTCTTTCATTACTGATGCATGGTGGTGGCAGTGTTTAACATTTACAAGATGAGATGTAGTAACTCACCCACGGCTCTGTTGACCCACAAACTTTCAGCACCTAGAAGTACAAGGCCAGCAGATGCTGGAAAGACAATCACATGCAAGTTGCATATTGACCTGATTTGGAAGTATATGATTATTCCATCACTGTCCCAGGATCAAAGTCTTGGAATTCCCTTCCTAGCAGCACTGTGGGAGTCCCTACACCCAAAGGACTCCAGTACTTCGAGAGAGCCACTTACACCACCTCTTCAGTGCAATCAGGGATGGCCAATACAGCTAGCAACATCCACATTCCATGAATGTTTAAAAATATGGGAGTAACATTATTATTGCTAAGGCAAATAGTTGCCCACATTGAATTAATAAAATTGCACTGGAGATTGAGGGACTGATTATGATGAATGCAATTAAATGCTATGTATTTAGTAAAATAAATAGACTGCCTTGACGATCAGTGTATCTGCATCCAACAGATCACCTTTTAGATAAACCAGCTGGATAATAGATACATTGATGTCCATTAAAAGGGTATTGGAAGCTTCAGCTGCTTATGCACAAGTGACCTATAATATTCTGGATAGCAGCCCAGGGCACATTCCTATTGTGTACAGCTCATTGTGGATTTAACACCAATGATGTAGTCCCTTGGGGCAGTAAGATTAAATACTGGTAGTCTTCAGCAATATGTATTGCATTTTTAGTTGCATTGTATTGTTAATTCCTGAAGGGATTAGTCTTGTCATTAGAATTGTCCATTCCACCATCACTTCATCCTTCAAGTGTCTTGAAGCTTAATTTTGCATGGGCCACACACAGAGCAAAAGGTTTTTTTTGGCCTTTTCAGAATTTACAGTATTTTCAGAGGTCTTTTACCATTTGTATTATGATCTTTTTAAAAAAAAAAGTGTTTATATTTTTTCCTCTGCAAAAAAAGTGCTAATTTCACAGAACTACAGACTTGGAACTGAGTCCTGCTGCTTTTGAATTCATAAGATCATCGGTTTAAGCCTGATTCATGTGAATTGGTTCATAGCCAATGCACACACATCCTTCCTCATCATTAAGGGCTGTTGTTTGGGTAGACTCTAAACTGAACACCCGACCTGCTTTTTGTTGATGGAGAAGTTTACCCATTTTCTTATGTTCAACCTTTGCTTGTTGGAATATGACATTTTTTGGGGGTCCAAAAATTGGGGCATCTCTTAACCTAACCTATTCTCAATAGTTTTTTCCATTCTTCGAGTACGTAATGTTGATTAGGGGGACAAACCTTCACTCGCTACGTTCCTCAGAATATGCATATACCATCAGAATGGAACCACACTGATACTTTACAGAGATCTCCACACCTGATTTCACTATAGTCACAGGCCACAAGCGACCAGATCAACTGATTGCAGAACCAGCATCATAGCTAACCTCCCTGAATCTCACTTGGTTTGATTGCATTTTCAGAAGTCACGTGATACCAGGTTATAGTCCAACAGGTTTATTTGAAATCACGAGCTTTCACAATGCTGCTCTTTTGTCAGGTGAAGGAGCAGTGCTTCAAAAGCTTGTGATTTAAAATAAACTTATTGGGCTATAACCTGGTACCATGTGACTTCTGACTTTGTCCACCCCATTCTAACACTGGAACCTCCACACCATGATTGTATTTTGCAGGAGGTTTGGCTGAATTTTAAATGGAAGACTGGCCTGCAAACACTCTTCAGTATTGGCCAGACGGAAACTAATTTGGGCTAAACAAAGCCGCCAAATGACTAAGAAGTTAATCACCTTGTGTGCCTTAGAATCTACTTGTTGCAGCAAACACAGTTGACTTTTTTTCTTTCATTCCCACTGCATGCTGAATTGATCACCTGCTCTGGTGTGGTAGGCCATCTGTGGCCCACTGCTATTAGTTTGGCTACTGTTAAGTAGGGTGATTTGTATCTTTCCCACTGCCTTGAGCCCAGGAAGGGAGTTTAATGATTTTGACCCAGTGACAGTAAGGGAATGGTCAACAGTTCCAAGTCAGGATGATGTGTAGCTTGGTGGAAAACCTGTAGGCAGTGGTGTTGCCGTGTATTTGCTGCTCTTGTCCTCTCTAGTTGTAGAGCTCATGAATTTAGAAGGTATAGTCCAAGTACTTTGAGTTTTGCATAGCTTCTAGTAAGTAGATTACCCTGCTGCCACAATGCCTTGGTGACGGAGGGAGTGAATATTGAAGGTGTTAATTGAGGTGCCAATCAAGGTAGCAGCCTTGTCCTGAATGGTGTTGAACTGCTTGAGTACTGTTAGAGTTGCATTCATCCAAACAAGTGGAAAGTATTTCCTTGCACTCCTAGTTTGTAGCTTGTAGATGGTGGACAGGCTTTGGGGCCTGATGAGGTGACTTAACTAGAGAATTCCTGATCTCTAATTTGGTCTTTTAGCCACTCCATATATATAGCTGATCCAGGTTTGGTCTTTGTTGATCATGAGCCATTCAACAATGGTAATGCCATTGAATGTCAAGAGGGATTGGTTGGATTCTCTCATTTTAGAGATGGTCATTGCATGGCACTTGTGTGGCACAAATGTTTTTTGGCACTTATGAGTCCAAGCCTGGATATTGTCCTGGTCTTGCTGCATTTGACACGGACTGCTTCAGTATCTACTTAATATTGTGCAGCCATCAGCGATTACCCCCATCTCTGACCTTATGATGGCAGAGAGGATATATTCAAGCAGGTGAAGATGGCTTAGGACGTTGCATGAGAAATTCCTGCAGTAGTGACTTGTGGCTGAAATGTTTGACCTCCAACAACCACAATTGTAGGACTCCAACCAGCGGAGTGTTTTGTGCACGCGCGTGTGTTCTACCATGCCTGATTAATCTTTCAACATATGAATAATATTAAACGTAATCTTTTTATTTTGCTTTGATGTACTAAGCTAAGTTTCTTGTTGCAGATTAGTGCATACAGGCTTTGGGAGGTTTGTGTAGGAGGATGCCTTTTGTTCCTGTGTTTGTTGATTACTATGCAGCCCAATGGTAAACTTTATCAACCATACAGCAATGAATGGATCTTCCTCTGCTAGTCTTGAGCTCTTCTCAATGGTTGGCATATGCCTGAGATTGGCAGAGACTAGCAGCCAGATTACCTTTCAGTATATTTTACAGGACAGTGTATGTTGCTGAAGTTGAAAGAAAAAGCAAGTGTGGCACCAAAAAAAACACCTTAAATAGATTACATTTTTCACTTTAATATTTTTTCCTTTCTCTATATAGGTTGGTTATTGGTGCAAGCTGTATCCTTCTTTTGAAATCCTTAATAGATTAGTAATACAGGGGGTCCCCGATTTATGAATGTCTGATTTACAAATGATTGTTCTTATGATCCTGTACAGGAGTATGATATTAAAGACCTGACATATAACCATTTCGTGTACCTAAGAATGGCTGCTTTATATTGTCCTGTGTTGTATTCTGACCTGTGTATAAATCCACTTGTGAATAGACTCAGGAGAAGAATCCATTCGCAATTCAGGGGCTGCCTGTAAAGATATATTGTCTTAATAATTTTACCTGCCTTACAAATACTTTTAAAGGTGCTAAACATAATTTCATGTTGATGAAATCATAACTAATGTCAATCACCAGGTTTAATAAAAACATTTTTTAAACCCCACGCATAGTGCATTAATATTTGGATCCTTAACCTGATACTTTATTAGATGTGGCCTTGGAGTGTGCTGGATTTTTAACTGGTGTTGGTTTGGACACTTCAATCATGGTGCGAAGCATTCCTCTCCGTGGCTTTGACCAGGTATGATATGGCATATTTCTATACTTAACTATTAAATAGGTTTGATTTTTCATTAACAGATTCTACTTTGAAGTTGTCTAGAATCATGAAGTGAAATACAGAGGCTGTATTATTTAGCAATGGTATAATGATGTTCTTAAAGACTTTTTTATGGAGTCTGTTTTCACTGATAAATATTGTATCTGTGGACTTGTCATAGAAGGAGCTGAAACTGATAACTTGTACTTATTTAATGCTCTTAATATAGGAAACATTGTAAAGTACTACAAAACAAAACGCTGTCAATGGAAGTATGTTTGGAAGAAGCTAACACAAACTTGATGGAAGATTTTGGTTTTAAGGATGGTTGTAGAGGAGAAGGAATTGGGTGAGTTTAGGGAGACAACCTGAGTATGTTGTGAGACCAAGTTAGGTGATGGCTTGATTGCAGCTGCTGGGGCAAAGGACTGAATGATATAGAAGAGGAATGGAGGATTTGGCGGATGAGGAGTGATGTGTTTGAGGAGGTTGCAGAGATAAGATGAGGCAAGGCCTGTAGGGGTTTGAAACGCCAAGATAAGAATTTAAAATCTGAGGCTTGACAAATTGGCAGCCAGTGTATATAATCAAGGACAGAGGTACTTTGGGTACTTTGTAGATTGACAGGGTATGGACAACAATGTTTTGGGCAATTTTACATAGATGGATTTTGTAGAGGTGACACTATGGGGTTAGAAGCTCTTAGAGCGTAGATGATGCAGCAGTTAGTAAAATTGAAGCCTCCTTTAATGCAATAACAGAACAATTACTCTACACACTGAGGTATATGAGTAGATGCACATAATGGAGGTTGATGAATAGTTGATGCTAATTAAAATAAATAAAATCTTCAAAACTTTTGGGTAATATTAACGACAAGGATGTAATCTAAGCTCCGAGATTCTCATACGTCCATAATACTTTTAATATCCAAACAGATCTTTCATGTGCTTGATAGCAGTAAGTTGGAAAACACACCCTTTTATGAGAGCAAGAGTATTATTCCATGTTATATTTACAACACTGTTTTGCTAAGATAAAGTGATTTAAAATATTCCATCTAAACTTTTTGTTGCATCGAAACTTTCTTTGTTTCAGCATGCATTCTTGACTTTTCTGCACCACAACGAGCCTGTCAGAATGAAAGTACAGCTCTGCATTTCTGAAGGTGCCCTGATTAGAATCTCCTGTCATAAATGCGGAGCTGTTTCATTATGTAAAAACGGAGGAGCAGAGGGGTAATCTGTGAATGATTTATTGATTGCCACTCCTCAGAAAATCCAGCCCAATAAAGGTTAAACTGGAAAATTCAACTTTCTTCCTGACATACCTCATCTAAAGATCCCAGTTGCTGTTTCAGAAATGGGCCCTTTTAAATGTGGTCACAGATTATGACATTGCCTGATAATATGCGGTTACAGTTTAACTTATTTCTTGTTTCCTTTAATGTAGCAAATGGCTCACTTGGTGACAGACCACATGGCATCTTATGGTACCAGGATCTTTTGGAAATGCATTCCAATCAAAATTGAAAAACTGGATAGTGGAAAACTGCAGGTTATTTGGAAAAATCTTGAGTTGAATGTGGAAGAACGAGAGTCCTTTGACACCGTGATGTGGGCGATTGGTAAGAAAATCAATTCTTAACATATTCCTTTAATCAGAAGCATTGATTTTGCAAACTTGCATTTGTGTGTGTTTGAACTAGGAAAACATGTAACTTTCATAAAAGCCACTTGTCATGTTTTTATTGGGCAATAAAATGGCATGGCAGATTAATTCTAGTTCAATCTATCATGATGTATTGTTATCACTATTCAGTGCTGCTTTTGTGTGCTAGATTGTGTTCCCTTATACATTAGTTTGATACAATTTCTGAAAATGCATTAGTATTTACTTGCAAACATGTAGATCGTCTTCCATTGTTGTCCAAATGCCCATCATTCATAGGAGCCTCTGCACTTAGCGTTGGTATTCTATCTGAAGGAGAGAACATCTGTGATGAGTTTCATATTTTCTCACTCAAACTCCACTTGTAATCCTCCAGTATGTAAGGCCTGGAGAGCACTGAGAAGGAGAATTCCTTGCTGGGGGTTTTTTGGGCCTTGTCTTTCCAGGGACATTGATATCATTTATCACCTTCTTTATCAGCACCATTGATAAGAATAGTTAGCTCACCATACAACTGGAATCAAATCTGTACTACTCAGGCACACACAGGACAATCTTACTGAATATTGGGGAGGGGGTGGGGGAGAAAAGAAAAGAAAGAGAGAGAACGCTACCCATTTTTATAGTGTGCTTTAATGTTCTAGGTTTTTACTTTTTCATTTTTATTGGCACTTAACTCAGGAAGGAATTAGAATTAATGAACTTAGTGTTTCACAGGATCATAGCACTGTGAATTTTGATGCTGTGTTTCACTTGCTACAAAGAGTCATGTGTATGGTATGGTAGGAAATGTACCAGCCTAGATAGAATGTTGTTTAAAGTTGGAAAGAGTGAGTTACAGTCTTGCTTCAATTGGAGAAGGATGAGAAATTTTGTATCCTAGTGATTGACATTGGATCTAAATGGCTGTAAGGAGTGTCGGATTGAAATTTACTTCTCGTGCTCACTAACATATAGAACATAGAACTGTACAGCACAGTACAGGCCCTTCGGCCCACTATGTTGTGCCGAACTTTTACCCTAAACCTAAGGTCTATCTAACCTCCACCCCTACCTTATACTATCATTCAAATGCCGATCTAATAGCAGCTTAACTGACCCTAATGAGGCCGACTGCACTACCCTCTCCGGCAATGCATTCCACGCCCCTACCACTCTCTCAGTTAGGAACCTACCTCTGACGTCTCCCCTATATCTACCTCCACTCACTTTAAAACTATGTCCCCTTGTAATAGTTGCCTCCACCCTGGGGAAAAGTCTCTGGCTGTCCACACTATCTATACCTCTGATCATTTTGTACGCCTCTATCAAGTCACTTCTCGTCCTTCGTCGTTCTAAAGAGAAAAGCCCTAGCGCTCTCAACCTTTCCTCGTAAGACCTTCCCTCCATTCCAGGCAACATCCTGGACCTCTGCACCTTTTCCAACGCTTCCACATCTTTCCTGTAATGAGGCGACCAGAACTGGACACAATACTCCAGATGTGGCCGAACCAGGCTTTTGTATAGCTGGAGCATAACTTCACGGCTTTTGAACTCAATCCCTCTATTAATGAAAGCTAACACACCATACGCCTTCTTAACAACTCTATCCACCTGGGTGGCAGCTTTCAGGGAACTGTGGATATGTAAGTGTGTGTTGGAATTTACTGTCAAAGCATGAGTGAGGGTTTTGGCAATCTTTAAAAACACTGGAAGACTTCTAAAGGAGTCAGGCCAGCGAATGGACAAACAGGTAAAATGAAGTGTGAAGCAATATATTTTGGGGAAAATTAAAAACAGGATTTGAAATACATGCTCAGGAATGAGATGCCAAGTGGCCTCTGTTCCTGTGTGAATGTAGGAAGTTCAGGTTGATTGTCTCGGGAAACTTTCATATTCTCATATTCACACTTGAATCCAGGATCACTGAAGTTGTGGCAATGCGAGCCATTACTTTTCCTACCCTAGCTCAAAGCAGCTAAGGCCACCTGGAGACCTCCACTGCTCCCGTTGACCCAGCAGAGAGAGGGAATTAAGGAAGGTTTCAAACTGATCTGTTTGGCTCAGCTACTTAGCTGTTCGACTCGTTGTGACATTGTGGGGAGCTTGTATTGTTTGAAAAGCAGTTTTATCATTGCAGAATTGCTGAATCAACCACAAAACTTTTCTTTAGTGAGTTTGGTTTTCAAGTTGAAGTAGGTACAATGTTATGTAAGTCTTATGAACTCAATGGTATGTAAACTGAGTCTATTCAAATATATAAAAGACCTCCTTGAATGAATACAAATGTGTAGCTTCACAGGCTCAACAGCAAAGTAATCCACCTAATCTTTCTCACTGTCAGAAGTCTTTACAATGAGTCCATGATGAAAATCTTACATCCTTCTTTGGTCAGCCCCACCTCTGCTCAGCAAACCTAGAAGTAAACTGTAAGCACATTGATCTGTGGTTTTGAGTTTGCACTCAGGTTTTTTCTTTCTTTTAACACACCCAAACCAGGTGTTTTAGACAATGGGAGAGAAAGCAATGAGAAGCAGTTAACTCTTTAACACAATGATTTCCTCTCTGTTGTACTGTGTAGTCTTTCGCTGGGTGCTACGTCTTATATAATGAATTGCATAGAAATGCAGTTAAACTTGACTGAATAGAGTTTCATCCCCCTGCACTTTCCTATCATTATTTTCAATCCTTCCTGTACATTTCTTTTAGTTTTGATTAAGAGAGCAGATAGTCTGCTTTCTGAATGTGGTTTCAGTCAGTGGTCTTTCAAGTTTTTTGAGTAAGAGAGTGTAGAGTAGATTGAAGAGCATTTGCAGCCATGCTTTATCTTTGAAAGCCCAGATTTGCAGGGAGTGGGGAATATTGTGTAGATCTCCTGGTAAACCATGTGTTTGACTTAGATGATTCTGTGAATCTTGCTTGCAGACAAGGTGGTAGTAGTGTACTTACGGCAATATAATTGAAGCTCAGGAAAGATGAGACAGAGAGCCAATCTCATACGATGCAGGTGAATGAATTAGGAAGCTAAAGGTGAGGAAAGGATCACCTTGCATTGCCTCTAATAGACTTTGCGTGTAAATATTTAATTGGCCACATGGGTGATTTTACTGGTGGTGGTTAGTTGTTTAAAAACAAAAAAAAACTCATGGTGATTTGGTGATGGGAAACAAATTCGTTTGGTTGTGTGTGATAGCACTTCCGGATACAACAAGGAGAGAAAGATCACTCATCAGAGGATCTGCCCTGATATTTGGCATGTGAGAAGGGTGCTGATGGTATTTAAATTTTAGACAGATCTAAGTTTTACAAGTTGTTAAGGAAAAGAACTGATGCTTCACACAAAAGAACAAATTGAGCTTTTTTGATGCAGCTTCAATGTTACAGGTGCTGTAGAAATTTTATTTGAAGTGTAAGATTTACTACCTGGGAGTCTGATTTATGAAACAGGACGAGCCTTGCAAACTGCCTCTGGGAGTTACTGCTGAGAACAAGTTCATAGAGATATCTAGATCCATGTGCTAGTAATACTGGTCCCAATTGCAACAATTACCATTCTTTACTACCACTCTGAGCTGCCATTCATTTAAAAAACCAATAATATGTTAATTATGTTGACATTGCAAAAAATGTAAATCTGCTGTAGGACAGTTGTCAAAAGGAAATCTTTGGCATTATTACAACCTTATTATGCTTTCATAGCTATGACGTCCCAATCCTGTGTTCTTAAACATGCCCTGAGTTCATCACCCTTATCTGTAAGACCCCTTGCATTGAAATAAATGCAGTTTAGTTCTTCAGAATTACTACATACTCTGACTCTTTTGTCTTTCGTTTCTAATTGATGTGCTCTCTTCACATTCAGAACCTACCCTATCAATCCTTCCATTTACACTGCTACTTGGAATTCCTCCACTCGCCTTCTCTATCAGTGCAAAGTCTCCCTCAATAGAATGAGCAAATCTCCCTGCTAAAATATTGATCCCTTTCCAGTTTAGGTTGGATCCATCCTTTCTTAACAGGTCTTTTCTATCCCAAAAGACATTCCAATTGTCCAAAAACCTGAATTCCTGAACAATACACCAGCTCTTCAGCCATTGATTTATCTCCTTTTAACCTTTTTGTTCCTTCCCTTGTTTGAGTTTGGCATTGGGAGTAAATCAGAAATTACTACTTTTAAAGGTTTTATTTTTTAATCTTCTACCTAACCTCTTAAATTCACTCCGTACTGCTTTATTCTTACCAATGTATACAATAATCAATCTCGCCTAAATTTATGCTCACTGCTACAGAATCGCCTGTTTATGCCTCTGACAGGAGAGTCCCCTATAACAATAATTCTATTAAATCTTGTCAAACGGTGCCTAACATAAGAATCAATCCAAGTGTCCATTAACTGATTGGCCCTTCCATTTTCCTCAGAGAGGCTATCCCCTTCAACTGTTCCAGAAACTGAATATGTATTTGATGGAGGAATAGCCACTGGTGATTCTTGAACTACCTTCTTACCTTTCCTGACAGTCACCCGTCTATCTGACAGATCCTGCTGGATAATAACTTTTCTAAATCTACTAGCCATCTCAGTCTGTACTTTATATATGGCCTTAATAACATTAAGCCTAAATAAAAGGATGTTTCGATAACACCTTGTATATAAAATAAACTACCTTTGATTACTTACAGAAAATAATGTTAAAATGGAAAAAAATTTTAAAAATATATATCAAACATTCTAAAATTAAACAAAATCAACGACTTAGCTGAATAAAAATGATTCCTCTTCAATAAATTCCTCAAAGGGAAAAAAAATTCTTCTCCAGAACGAAAACCCACAACTCCTTATTTTTAAAAAAATCTTTGGTTTTTGTAAAACAAAAAGTTTAAAACATATATAGACATTTTAAATTTCTGACTTAAGAAAAAAAACTTGGTCATTCACTGCAGACCCTTTAAAAAATCCATTAAAATAAACTGTTTAAATAAAAGTCCATTTGGAAAAAAACTCATTTTTTGTTTGTTTGGTTTTGTAAAATTGTACTCTCCCTTTTCTTTCTCTCTCTCTCTCTCTCTCTCTCTCTCTCTCTCTCTCTCTCTCTCTCTCTCTCTCTCTCTCTCTCTCTCTCTTTCCCCCCCCCCCCACCACTTATTCATTTGCATATTTATTTCACCCTCTGCCCTCAGCCTTACTCCCTGGTCCCGCTCTCACCAACCTTACTTCCTACCCACCCTCTTACATCCTGTTTCATGTGGCTGCCCATACAATGGGGAACTGGAGGAACATAGCAGGTCAGATGGTATCAGATGAACAGGAGTGTTGACGTTTCAGGCCTGGACCCTTCTTCAGGACTGGGGAGGGTCCAGGCCTGAAACGTCGACTCTCCTGCTCCTCTGATGCTGCCTGACCTCCTGTGTTCCTCCAGCTGCACACTGTATTGACTCTGACTCCAGCATCTGCAGTTCTTGCTATCCCCTGTTTCATGTGGCTTCTGGTCCTATTTCCTCAGTTCCCATTTCTTTTCCCCCACCCATCTCCTTGACCTAGCCTCTGACCCTCTCCCACCATTTACTGACAATGCATTTTGACCATTGATCTGATTTCCTGCTAAGCCTGGCTGACTAAGGCACCAGCAGAATGCTTGAGATTTTTTTAATCATGTTAAGCCTGTGAAATTGATTTCGAGTTCCTCACGTCTAACAGTAGTTCAAGGACTTTTTTAACCCACGAGGGTATAGGAGATTATCAAAAACGTGGCAGCACATCAGAATAATTTGTTCTAATTAGTATTCATCAGAGATACAAGTTTGGATTTGCCAAAGTTAGATTTTTCAGCACATAAACTTAGTAAGTCTTGCAAGCATGATAAATGAGTAAGCAATTATTAGGAGATTAGAGGACTTCAAAGTGGATAAAGCACCATTTCCAGGTAGCAGCTGTCCAATATACAGGAGCCAACCTTGGCAAAATCTCAACAGGAAATGAGATGACCTTGGACCACTTCAAAATAACAAGTGTTGCAACAATTTTCAAATAAGAATAGAGACACTCCCATGATAAATTAAGTGTATATTGATTATGTCCTGACCTCATTACAGCCCTGGTTCAAACGTGTACAAAACAGCTGAATTTCAGAGGTGAGATGTGAGTGATAGCCCTTGATATTAAGGCTGCATTCGACCGAGTGTGGCATCATGGAGCCCTGGCAAAACTGGAATCAATGGGTATCAGGGGAAAAACTCTCCGGTGGTTAGAGTCATATCTGACACATAGGAAGATGGTCATGGTTGTGGGAGGTCAATCACCTCAGCTCCAGGACATCTCTGGAGGAGTTCCTCAGGGTAGTGTCCAACCACCTTCAGCTGCTTCATCAATGACCTTCTCTCTATCGTAAGTCAGAAGTGGGGATGTTCATCAATGATTGCACAATGTTCAGCACATTCACGACTCCTGAAACACTGAAGTAGTCCATGTCCAAATGCAACAAGATCTGGACAATATCCAGGCTCGGGCTAACCAGTGGCAAATAACACTCATGCCACACAAATGCCAGGCTATGACCATCACCAACAAGAGATGGTCTGACCACTGCCCCGTGGTGTTGCTATTGCTAAGTCCCTCACTGTCAACATCCTGGGGGTTGTCCTTGATCAGAAGCTCAACTGGATTCACCACATAAACACAGTAGCTACAAGAGCAGGTCAGAGGCTAGGTGTACTGCAGTGAGTAGCTCACCTTCTGACTCCTCAAAGCCTGTCCACCATCTACAAGGCACAAGTCAGAAGTGTGATGGAATACTCCCCACTTGCCTGGATGAGTGCAGCCCTAACAACACTCGAGGCTTGACACCATCGAGGACAAAACAGCCCGCTTGATTGGCACTGCATTCACAAGCATCCACTCCCTCCACTACTGGCGCTCAGTAGCAGCAGCGTGTACTGTCTAGAAGATGCACTGCAGAAATTCACTAAAGATCCTCAGACAGCATCTTCCGTCTAGAACAGCAAGGGCAGCAGACATATGGGAACACCATCACCTTCCAGTTCCCCTCCAAGCCACTCACCATCCTGACTTGGAAATATATCGCCGTTCCTTCACTGTCACTGGGTCAAAATCCTGGAATTCCCTCACTTATGGCATTGTGGGTCAACCCACAGCAGGTGGACTGCAGTGGTTCAAGAAGGCAGTTCACCACCAACTAGGGATGGGCAGTAAATGCTGGCCAGCTAGCGACGCCCCCAAAAAAAGAATAAATTTAAAAAAACGTGTCAATAAAGTAGTGAAATGACAATGAATTCACTATATTCATACCAACTGATATAAAAGAATGACTTGCGTTATGTAACATTTCACAACCTCAGGATGTCCCAAAGCTTTGAAGCTAATGAAGTACTTTTAAAATGTAGTTAATGTAGGAATTATAAATTGAACCATTGATATATTAACATGTGACCTTTATGCAGCACATTTTTGAATATTGTTCATTACTGTAAACTATAGTTAAAATTGTCTTAGCAGCTGCTGAATGCAGTCACTATAATTTATACATCACACTTTTAACATAATGAAACATCCCATGGTGCTTGGCAGTAGCATTGTAAAACAAAGTATGACCCTGAGCCGCACAGCGTGTTAGGACAGGTGACCAAAAGCTTGGTCAAAAAGCTAGGTTTTAAAGAGGAAAGCGAGGTATAGAAGCAGAAAGGTGTAGGGAAGAAATTCCAGAGCTTATCCAGGCAACTGAAAGCACAGCACCAATGGTGAAGCAATTCTAAATCAACTGCAAGGACTGTTCACTCGATTTGATTCTTGGGATGAGAGGGTTATCATCTGAGGAAAGGTTGGGTATGATGGCCTTCCTGGAATTTAGAAGAGTGAAAGTCGATCTGAAACATACAACTGAGAGAATGAAGCTAAAGTACTGTGGAATTTGGAGATGTGAAACAAAAACATATCATTCTGGAGAAACTCAGCAGGTCTGATCACATCTGTGAAAAGAAACAGAGTTAACGTTTTGAGTCCAGTGACTCTTCTCTGAAGTCTTAAAGGGCTTATCAGAAGAATCTAAAACTATGGATTATACTCTCTGGACAATCAATCCGTCATTTGCGACTAACATGAGAAATTTGTGTTTCAAAGGGCTTCTTGATTTCAAAGGATTAAGAATATTTGGAATCCTCTACCTTAGAGCTGTAGATGTCCAATTGTTGAGTATGTTCAAGGCTAGAATTATCAAAACATTTTGACATGGAAATTGAAGGATATGGGGAAAGGTTGGAAATTGGAGTTGTGGCCCAAGATCAGCCATGATCTTATTTAATGGCGGGATGGGCTTGAGAGGCCATAGGTTTCTGCTTTGGAAACATTTTAAGTGGACCAAAAGTTACGAATAGAATCTCAAGTTTTTGTCTTAATAACTGAATAATCTTGCCACTGAAGCTTTTATACAGGGCATAAAATGTCGTATGGAGAATTGTGTGGAGAATTGTTGATGTTAAGTTTTGTAGGTTGTATTTTGTTATAGTCTCAGTGCTATATTGGCTTACATCTCCTTTTTACTGTCACTATTTCTTTTCAAAGCTACATTTTAGTCTGTTGCACTGGAATTTTTTTTTTGTAAATTATGTGGACAAGATCCTAACTGCAGAATTGAAGGGTAGCAACAGATCCAGCTAACAATGTTGTAACTGGGCTTTGCAATCTTAAGAGAACTGACTTTTAAGTGCTGTTACCTGTAGATAATGTGCTGTATTGTTTAAAATAAAACTAAACAAAAAAAAACATAGTTTCAGTTAGCACGTTAGAAGCTCCAAGAAGAACCAAATTTTCAAATACCAAATGTTGGTGTCTAGGGACCTGGGATTTTGGAAGAATGTGTTTGTACTGTCAGTACATGAATGCCACAGAGGGCTTGTATATTTCCAATTTAAAAACTGAATGAAAGTGAGCATTTGAGGCTGTGGATGATTGGCAGTTGCGGTTGTTGCTTTCTGCTGTCGAGACTTCCTTGTGTTGATTGATAAGAGCACAATAGTAAATCTATTCTTGTAGCACCAAGATGTGTGATCATTGCAACCCGGAGGCTGGCTGTTTGAATTATATTTTGGTATTTCCTTTCAAATATAAACAATTGGTCAAAAATAGATCATTTTTTAAAAAAAGAGCATTGTACTTGTGTGAGTTGGGAGAAGTGGAGTGGGATCTTCTTTAAGGCCTTTTTCCATTTCTTTTACAAGCGGTTCCTGTGGAATAATGAATGCTGCCATTCACAAGTTCCCTGAGAATAAATTAACTTACACAGAGTTTTGTTAGTTAGAGTATTTAGGGAAGTCAAGGGTAGATGGAATTTTTGGCCAATTTGTTCACGTAATGTTAACAATTAAATGCCACTTGCATATTGTAAGATAGCTCTTAGAATCTCCCAGCACCTTAATCTTGATTCACTGTCTACGGGTTAATATGACAAGATTGAACTATTAACTCCAAACTGCATTACATCGCTCACTGAGGGCTGTTGTGGGCAGTGTATTTTCCCTACATCTGGATCAGGAAGCCTGGGTTCAAGTCCCACCTGCTCCAGAGATGTGTAATAACAACTTTGAACAGGTTGATTAGAAAATATCTATATTATTCACTGAGGAGTATGTGGCTTTCTGATCGCATTACCTTGTTACCTCTGCAGATGCAAATAGCACTATTACACAAATGCGTACAAGCCAAAACTACTTAATGAGTCTTGTTTGCAAGTGAAGTAAACAGATCTGGAATGATGAAGGACATTACGTGGAGAGACTGAAGTTGGAATTGCTTCCCTCTGAGCAAAAAAAGTTCAGAGGACAATTAATCATGGCACTCAAAATCATGAAAGGTTTGATGAAAGAAATAACAGGAAATTGTTTCCATTTTTGCAGACTTTTTGTAGGATAGTAGGAGATGATTTAGAAGGTACTTTTTAAATCTAGCAATTTATATATTTCGCATGACTCTGATTGATTGTAACAGTGACTTTATCTTTTCCTATTTAAGCTTTTATTTTAGGAGCTATCTGTACAACAGTTGTTGAAATTTATACACAAGATAAATACGCAAGTTAGTTTGTTTTGTTAACTGAGCTTAGTGATCATAGCCCACTGGATTCATGTGCGTTTATCTACAGAAGCCTTTGCCAGTACTGTTGGTTTAGAGTATTTGGCAGAAGAAACATCCAACACCACAGATAGACTAATATTTTAAGCTATCATTCTGCACTGCAGCTTCCAAGTCTGCTAAAAGACTCCAGGACAAATACATTTGGGAACCTGTACCATGTGCAGAGGTTAGCAAAGCAACTCATACTATAAATGGAGCACCAGGTTTAACTATAGTACACTAATTAATACATTATAAAAATTTGTATTACACTGATTTGTATTTTAGAATCTTCATAAAAACAGGCTGTACCAAAAAGCTGGAGTGAAATAGTTTGTGTTATGGTTCAGACTCCAAATAAGTGGGTTTTACTTATAATGTATAACTCATTGATGTTTTAAAATTGTCCCTCAAGTTTAGCAATATGTTCTTTAGTTCTTAAAACTGAGGCGATGTTTAATTTGTGAATTTTTATATTAATCAGGACCACTCTAGTGGCTGGGATGTGGGAAGAAGGCAGTGCTGAATATATTGCTACAAATGCCACTAATAGGAGAAGATGACGAAAGGAAAGGGATGGTTTCCTTTCCCAGATGCATTTTTGGTTCAGAGGAAATATTTCAGTCGTAGGTTGAGAACAGGAACATGTGTTTTCAAATTTGTTGTTTGTAGGTGGCGATGCTGGCATCATCCAGCAGACAGCTGTCTGACCCTAATTGTGAAACTCAAACAATCCAAGTAAACTGTGCTGGGAAAGTATAGGTGAATTTAATACTGCTGGTGAGGAAAATTACTCTTAAGCACTTTAGTGTTGATTTAAAGATCACAAAGTGTTGTTGATATGACTTTAGGAAGAATAAGTTGTAACTCCCAAGACTATTGGAATTGTTGAGACAGTAACTACTTTGTTGAGGGAGAAGGAATACAAAATACTTTGAAAAAGAAATTTCATCAGATTCCAAACGCAAGCCTTACAAATCTAAGTGAAATTAGTGATAAATAAGCTCGGACACAAAAAGTCGGATGTTGCGTGAATAAATCTCTTGGTCCAATACCGTGGGTTGATTTTAATGATTAATTAAGTCCCGTGGTGACCCTTGCATCTATCTAGCTGACTTGGGTTGGCGTGGTTGACTTATCTGTTTTCTTTTAATTATTGGGCAGCAATCTGTGTTGCCAGCTTGTTGTATGACCGCTGCCTGAGAATATAACGTGAGAATTGTAATGGTAGATCTACTCTCCACAATCCAAGTATTCAATCTGTGGCTGCTGAGCATGAGTGTTCAGTTGTAATTTTAGTTATTTTGTTGCTGGACAATTTCCTTGCATTAAACGCTAGATCATTTCTTAATGTATCTGCGCAACATCCATTTGAAAGACATCTTGCATTTTCATAACTGTTGTGTTTTGTTTTATTCACTTGTGGGATGTGGCGTTGCTGGTTGGACCAGTATTTATTGCCGGTCACTCGTTGTCCTTGAGATGGTGGTGTTGAGCTGCCTTCTTGAACAGCTGCAGTCTACATGCTGTAGGTATACCCGCAATACCACTAGGGAGGGAATTCCAGGATTTTTGACCCAGCGACCCTGAAGGAACGGTAATATATTTCCAAGTCAGGATGCTGAGTGGCTTGGAGGGGAACTTGCAGGTGGTGATGTTCCCATGTATCTGCTGTCCTTGTCCTTCTAGATGGAAATAGACATGGGTTTGGAAGGTACTGTCTAAGGATCTTTGGCAAATTTCTGCAGTATTCCTAGTACAAACTGTTTCTACCGAGTGTTGGAGTTGGAGGAGTGGATACTTGCGGATGTGATGCCAGTCAAGTAGGCTGCTTTGTCCTGGATCACGTCAAGCTTCTTGAGTGTTGTTGGAACTGCACTCTTCCAGGCAAATGGTGAGCATTTCATCACACTCCTGACTTGTGTCTTGTGGATGGCAGGAAGGCTTTGTAAGTCAGGAAGTGAGTTGCACACTGTGGTATTCCTAGCGTATGACCTATGTTTTCCAGAAGGGGTCACTGGCTAGCAATGTTAGCTCATTTTGCCCTTCTCACTCAGCTGTCCTACTCCAAAAGTGCCTCTGCAGATGTCAAAGGTAAAGTTGACTTGCAGTGAATCAAACCTTTGGGTATGTGTCGCTAACAGCTTTGCTCTTGGCACCATTCAGCCACCCACCTTTAACTGCCTGACTTGTCTGAATGAAATTGGCGAAATTATCATTCCACCAGGTCCAGCAACAGCCTTCAGTGGTATTAGCCAAATAGTGTCTTGTCACTGATATTTAATACTCAGGACATTTTCTTTGATTGGTACTTCATTCAAAGTAAACACAAATAAAAGTATCTATTACTGTGGTTTGTCTTTTGCACCAACTGTTACTTTTTTTGAAAATCTGCATTAATGTCTGCTGGCATGTTAATTTGTCCCTTGTTTCAGCAAGCAGGGATACAAGGAGGAATTCAGTTACTTGTTGGATCCTAATCTGCACAACATATAATCCAAGTACACATTGTATTATGACTATAGGAAATTCTACCACGTCCATGCCCAGATAAGGCCTGGTATTTTTTCATTTTTATTCACAGATAGCATCACTGTTGGGGCGTGGGGTGGCACATTAATGATTGGAGCGGTGGAGGAAAAAACAAACAATGGAGCAGGATCTAGTGTGATGAGTGGGAAATGAGATAAAAATACATGCTCATCAGGAGAGGAGACTAAGAGGTAGTTTAGTGTTGACAGTTTCAATCACTCATCTAAAAGGAAGGGCAGAATAAGCAGATGACAATTTATAGAAAATATTCTCAAATGCATTCAGAATGATGGGAGAGCAGCTGGTAGCTGTGTAGAACTATTTTAAGCAACTAGTAATAATCAATGTTGATCAGTATTTCTCTTAGCCTGAGAATTTGGCTTGACTTTGATCTATATATTGCTATTGCAGTTCAAGTCCATAATTATTTACGAACACTGTCCCATGAAGCCGATTATTACAAGTCAAACAAAGCAGCCAAACAATTAACTGTCAACTGTGAATATGTATTTTATATTGTTTTAAGAGACAGATTGTACTTATTAGCATTGTTTTACATTTTCCTCATCCTGGTATTTACAAGATGCTGCATTGACAACATTGTTATTTTTCAGGGTAGTAATATGTTTGTTCATAAGTTTATTGCTCCAATCTCCTTCAGCCCTCCACCCCTTTGAGATTCCTATACTCCTCAATTCTAGTCTCTTACACATATTCAGTTTCTTTCTAGTGTGATTGGCGGCTGTGATTTCAGCTTTGGTATTCCCTCATGAAACTACTCCATCTGTCTCTCTCAGAGATAGTAAGAAGTGCAGATGCTGGAGCCAGAGATAACACAGCGTGGAGCTACAGAAACACAGCAGGCCAGGCAGCATCAGAGGAGCAGGCAAGTTGATATTTCGAGTCGGGACCCTTCTTCAGAAATTTCTGAACCTGACCTGAAACGTCAACTTTCCTGCTTCTCTGATGCTACCTGGCCTGCTGTGTTCCTCCAGCTCCACACTGGTCCATCTCCCTCTCCCTCTCTCTCTCTCTCTCTCTCTCTCTCTCTCTCTCTCTCTCTCTCTCCTCCTTTTAAAACATTTCTTAAAACTTACCTCTTTGCCATCTGCTCTGAAATCATCTGTGTAACTTGGTATCAAATTTTGTTCTGTTGTGTTACAGAGATGCATTATGGGACATTTTATTCCATTAAAAATTGTATAGGAAAGCACCAAAATAAGGTTATCGAAAACGGCGAAAGAACTGTGAATGCTGTAAATCAGAAACAAAAACAGAAGTTGCTGGAAAAGTTCAGCAGGTCTGGCAGCATCCGTGGAGAGAAATCAGAGTTATCGTTTTGGGTTCAGTGACCCTTCCTCAGAACTGAGGAAGGGTCATTCGGCCCGAAACATTAACTCTGATTTATCTCCACAGATGCTGCGAGACCTGCTGAACTTTTCCAGCAACCTCTGTTTTTGTTATAGAAAGCACATAGTGGTTAGATTTCTTCCCCACTTGGTGTGTCTCTCAACTTGTTATTGTGGTAAACAAAACTGTGTAGTGTAGCACATAATCTATTTTAACTGGCATTTGTTCTTGGGATATGGAAGTACTGGCAAAGGCGGTCTATAACTTGCATATCCAGCGCCAGCCTAAGAACAGTGTTAAAGTGCACAGGCAAGCCATTCAGCCCTTCAGTGCCTTTAAAGGGGTGACTAATGAGGTAGTAGATACATTATGTTAATTTTCCAAAATTCATTAAAATTTGGAAAGGTTACTTTAGACTGGGAAACGGTGAAGATAACTCCTCCATTCAGGAAGCGATGGCAACCCAAAGCAGGAAGCCAGGGCAATTGGCTTGATGTTTGTCATGGATAATATGTTAGAATCGATAACTAAGAAGGTTATAGCTGGGCATTTAAAAAAATTTAAGATAATTGAGAAGAGCAAGCATGTTTTTGTGAAAGTGGAATCAGGCTTAACCAACTTATTGGAGTTCTTTTGAAGGAGTAGCATGCATTCATATTCCACTGTCTGCCATGGTGGGATTTAATCCCATGTCCTCTCAAAATTCCTAGGTCTCTGGATTTACAGAGGTAATCCACTGACAATACCACTAGGCTGTTGCCTCCTGTGATATTCACAAAGGTTAAGGAAATTCAGCATGTCCATAACGACTCTTAACAATTTTTATAGATGCACCATTGAAAGCATCCTATCCGGATACACTACAGCTTGGTAGAGCAACTGTTCTGCCCAAAACCGCAGGAAATTACAGAGAATTGTAAACATGGCCCAGTTCATCACGAAAACCAGTCTTCCTTCCACTTTCTCCATCAGCACTTCCCACGGCTTCAGGAAAGCAGCCAGCATAATCAAAGACCCCAACCACCCTAGTTATACCATCTTCCAAGGTTCTACCTTCTTCGATCAGGCAGAAGATACAAAGGTTTGAAAACACATACCAATAGTTTTAAGAACAGCTTCTTCCCCACCGTTATCTGACTTAGGAATGGAGCTCTCATATATTAGAGTTGATCTTTCTCTGCATCTTCATAGTAGCTGTAACACTACATTCTGATTCTGATTAAGTGCCTGTAAATATAAAGTTAATTACTGCCTTATCTTTCTCTTGGTCCCTTTATTTGAGAATATATACCATTTTATTGGAGACAATTCAGCGAAGATTGATCCCAAGTATGGAGGGATTGCTTGTGAGTACAGCCTAAATAGATTAGGAGTCTACTTGGAGTTCAGAAGAATGAGAGGTGATCTCATTGAAACGTACAGGACTCTTAAAGGGCTTGACAGGGTAAATGCTGAGATGATGTTTCTCCTCATGGGAGAGTCTAGGACCAGAGGGCATAGCCTCAGAATAAAGGGACACCAATTTAAAACTGAGGTGAGAAGGAATTTTTTCCCTTGGAGGATTGAGAGTCTTTTGAGCTCCTTGCCACAGAGAGCTGTGGGGGCAGGGTCCTAGTGTATATTTAAGACTGAGATAGATTCTTGATCAGTCAGGGAATCGAGGGTTCCAGAGAAAATGCAGGAAAGTGTTCATGAGGTATGTTGGATCAGACATGACCCCATTGAATGGTGGAGGTTTGAGGGGCTATTCCTATTTTTTGTGGTCTTATGAATCTGTAACCCCTGAATATAGACATGTGCTCAGCTGCAAGTTTCAGGTGCTCAGCTTTTTGTGTATTTTATGTATTGTAAACATCTACACAGCATTTGAAAAAGTGATAGCTTCCTCTGCTGAGTACATATGATGTGGAGGTGCCGGTCTTGGACTGGGATGGACAAAATCAGAAGTCACACGACACCAGGTTATAGTCAACAGGTTTATTTGGAATAACCTGGTGTCGTGTGACGTCTGACTTTGCTGATTACATACTTAGCATCTCAATTGCTTCCAGGTCGAGCACCTGAAACAGGAGACCTGTGTTTAGACAAAGCCGGGGTCCAGATTCATCCAGAAACTGGGAAGATCATTGTTGGTGCCAATGAAGAAACTTCTGCTTCCCACATCTATGCAATTGGAGATCTTGCAGAGGTAAGGCATGGTCCAGCTGTTACTTTTGATGAAATACAATTATCAGTTTCATTTGTTATAGTTGTTATGAAATGTAATGGAATAGGAAAGGGTAAATCGGTTGCAGGATTTGTGTACTTTTGCTGCTTTGTAATTGCATTGGTTTTAATGTTGTGCTGCAGCACTTATACTTGCTTATCACAGTTGAGGCTGACCAGTGTTTACATTTTAGCACCTTTAAAAATCCTGTGCATAAATTATTCAGTAGCTGACAGTATTTCCCTTGTATCCTGAAGGCATGCCTTTTGGATGATACAGTCTGCCTCAACTATCCAAAGCAAAAAGCTGTAGGTACGTGGCCAAATGCAAAAATTAAAACACAGAAGGATATTTTTGTTGTCTCAGAGGGAGATGTAGTCAACTTTTGACCAAGTTAAAGGCAGAAAAGCAGCTGCCATCAATGGGTTAAATGGATACAGTCACTATAATTATACACGTTAAGAGTGGCAAAACATCAACTAATATTTTAGTGCAATCTTATGCACTCTTGCTTATGATAATTTGGAATTTCATAACTGTGCAGTCAGTAACAAAATGGAACACAAGTAAATAATTTTATTATTCAAGAGGAGTTGAGCTAATTTTACTTGTTTGTTTAATAGGGTCGACCAGAACTCACGCCAACAGCTATCAAAGCTGGCAAGTTACTGGCACATCGACTTTTTGGCAACTCTACTGAATTGATGGACTATGACAATGTGAGTAAATCTTACGGATAAATTCTGTAGCAGGTGAATTAAAAAAGGTTGACTCTCAGTCATTGTATTGAAGAAATGTTTTAATTGTGTGTGCATGTTTAATAGCATATTTACACAAGATACAATTATAAATAGATTTGTAATTTAATGGAATGGCAGAAAGTTTCTGTAGTTGGAGCTGTTCCCTTTTTGGCAGATGAAACATGTGCCGTACAAAGAGTTGATCCTCACTTCCTGGTTCAACTATGGAATTACCCATTATCAGGGTTTCAGCCAGCTGGCACATGTTTCATTGGAAAGGAACATAAAGTTTCTATAGTATCTTTGGACTCTGAAGTGATTTACAATTTGTGAACATTTTTGAAGTGCAGTCACCACTATTTTATACAAAACTATTTGCACACAGACTGCCCTGAATTAAAAGACCATGTAAGCTTTTTTGTGATTGTTCTAAGGATAACCATTGCCCAGGGTACTTAAGGTGAGCTCACCATGCTCCTCTTCAAAATAGTGCCATTGGATCGTCTACACCCACCTGACCAAAATATTTGGGTGATTTGGGTGATGAGGTTGAAAACCTAATGTATAGCAAGAACATAATTAGTAACATGATTAGTAACAGGATCAAAGGTTACAGGGAGAAGGCAGGAGAATGGGGCTGAGAAACATATCAGCCACGATCGAATGACAGAGCAGACCTGATTGGTCAAATGGCCTAATTCTGCTCCGTTTTTTAAATAAGAACACAATAGGTAGGAGTAGTAGTAGGCCATTTTGTCCCTCAACCTGCCCCACCCCCACTCAATAGGATCATGGCTGATTTGTCCCAAGCCTCAACTCCTGTGTCATGCTAGCTCCTCATAGTCAACTTCCTGATTTCAAAAATCTATTTCCTCTTTTTAAATGCTTTCAGTGATCTAGCCTCCGCAACTTCCTTGGTTGGAGAATTCCAATGTTCCCTCATTTTGTCTGCTATGTCCTTTAGTTTGAGATTCCCTTACAAATGGAAACATATCTCAACATCTACCCTGTCAGGCCCCCTCAGAATCCTGTATGTTTCAATAAGGTCACCCCTCATTCTTCTAAACTCCGGTGAATAAAGCCCAAACCTGTTTAGCTATTATTGATAAGTCAACGCCTTCAGCCCAAGAATCAGCCTAGTGAATATCTTCTGAACTCCCTCCAGTGCCAGACAAAACTGGCAGCTCAATGTTCTGGATTTTGGATGCTATAGGAAGGATAGTAAAGGAGGGGGAATGGTGTTTTTGGTTAAAGAATACATTACTGCTGTAACTAAAGAAGATATTTCTGAAAAATTGTCCAGTGAAAATAAAGGGGTAGAAATAGAAATTAGAAATAAGAAAGGAAAGATCACCTTGATGGGATTGTACTACAGGACCCCCAATGGTAAGATGGAAATTGAGAAACAAATATGTAGGGACATCTCAGATATATGTAAGCATAATAAGGTTGTAACAATGGGGGAATTTTAATTTTCCTAATATTGACTGGGACTACCATAGTGTTAAAGGTTTGGATGATGAAGAATTTTTCAAATGTGTTCAAGAATTTTTCTTTTTATTGATATGTGGATGCTACTGCTAGAGAAGGAGCAAACCTAGACTTAGAGCAATAAGACAAGGCAGATGACTGAACTAAAAGTGGGCGAACACTTTGGGAGTGGCGATCAGAATTCTATTAGTTTCAAAATGGTTACGGAAAAGGATAAGCCTTCCATAAACGTTAAAGCTTTTAATTGGAGTAAGGCAAATTTTAATAGTATGAGCTAAGCATTTTCAAAAGTTGATTGGAGTAGACTGTTCACACGTAAAAGAATGACTGACAAGTAGGAGGCATTCAAGAGTGTGATGATGAGAGTTCAGAGGCATTATGTTCCTGTTAGAGTGAAGAGTAAGGCTGGTAAGATTAAGGAACAATGGATACATAAAGATATTGAGGTTCTAGTCCCGAATAAAAGAGAATCTTATTTTAGATATAGATAACTTGGTTCAATTGAATCTCTTAATCAATGTAAAGAGTATATGGCATTCTTAAGAAAGAAATCAGGAAGGCAAAGGGGGGATATGAGATAGCATTGGCAGATAAGGTTAAGGATAATGCAAAGAGATTCTACAAATACATTAAGAGCAACAGGGTAACTACAGAGAGGGTTGGGCCTCTTAAAGACCAAGGACGTCGTCATTGTGTTGAACCCCAGGAGATGGGAGAGATACTAAACAAATACTTCGCATCAGTTTTTACTGTGAAGAAAGAAATGGATTCTAGAGAATATAGAGAAATAAACTTTAATGTTTCAAAAATAGTTCACATTACAAAAGAAGAGGTTTGGTAGGTCTTCGAGAATATAAAGGTGGATAAGTCTCCGGGACCTGATCTAATGTATCCCAGAATGTTGTGGGAAGTAAGGGAGGAAATTACGAGACCCCTTGCAGAAATATTTGCATCATCTATAACTACAGGTGAGGTGCCTGATGCCTGGATGGTGGCTAATGTTGTACATTTATTTAAGAAAGGTTTAAGGAGAAACTGGGGAACTATAGAACTGAGAGTCTGACTTCGGTTGTGGGTGAATTTTTGGAGGTGATTATAAAAGATAGAATTTATCGACATTTATAGAGGCAAAAATTTGATTAGGGATTGTCAGCATGATTTTGTGCGAGAGAAATTGTGTCTCACAAACTTGATTGAGTTTTTTTTGAGGAAGTTACCAAAAAGATTGATGGCAGTGCAGCAGACGTTTATTTGGATTTTAGTAAAGCCTTTGACAAGGTTCTGCATGGTAGACTAATTAATAAAGTTAGGTCACGTAGGATTCTGGGTGAGCTTGCCAATTGGATACATAATTGGCTTAACAGCAGGAGACCGAGAGTGGTGCTGAAGGGTTGCTTTTAGGACTAGAGGCCTGTGACGAGTGGTGTTCCACAGAGATTGGTTCTGGGTCCTGTTTTGTTTATCATGTATATAAATTATTTGGATGAGGATATAGAAGGCATTGTTAGTAAATTTGCGGATGACACCAAAATTGGTGCCGTAGTGGACAGCGAAGGTTTTCTAAGATTACAAAGGGATCTTGATCAAATGGGTCAATGGGCTGAAAATGGCAGACAGAGTTCAGTCTGGATAAATGCGAGGCTTCTCTTTTTGGTACAACATACAAGGCTGATGCAATTAATGGGAGGGACTTGGATAGTGTCGTAGAACAGAGGGACCTAAGGGTGCAGGTACATAATTCTTTGAAGTTTGCATCACACGTAGACAGGGTGGTTAAAAAGATGTTTGGCGCGCTTGCTTTCATTGCTCAGTCCTTTGAGTGTAGGAGTTGGGAAGTCATGTTGAGGTTGCACAGGACATTGGTAAGGCCTCTTCTAGAATAGTGTCCAGTTCTGGTTGCCCCGTTATAGGAAGGATATTATTAAGCTGGAGAGGGTTCAGAAGAGATTTACCAAGATGTTTCTGGGTATGGAACGTTTGAATTATAAAGAAAGACTGGATAGGCTAGGACATTTTTCACTGGAGAGTAGGAGGTTGAGAGTTAACCTTAAGAACATAAGAACATAACATAAGAACTAGGAACTAAGAACTAGAACCTTATAGAAGTTTATAAAAAAAAAAAAAAAAAGAGGGGTATAGATAGAGTTAATGGTAATTGTCTTTTCCCTCGGATGGTGGATTTCAAGACAAGGGGGCACATTTTTAAGTTAAGAGGAGAGAGATTAAAAAAGACGAGGGGCAAATCTTTTACACAGATGGTGGTTTGTGTATGGAATGAACTTCCTGAGGAAGTGGTGGATGTGGGTACAATTAAAACACTTAAAAGACATTTGGATAAGTACATGAAAAGGTAGTGTTTGGAGGGATATGGGCCAGGAGCAGGTAGATGGGACTAGTTTAGTTTGGGATTATGTTCAGCATGAACTGGTTGGACCGAAGCGTCTGTTTCCATGCTATATGACTCTATCTGACCTATCACTAACTTTTGCTGCTTTTTATGATTCAGTGCTCTTCTTGTGTTCATTAACCACTTATGGCTTATCATTCTCAGCAAGTCCATCTTTTTGACCGGAATACATTGTTGCTGAGTGTTATGAAATATCTGCTTAAACCTCTGCTCCTGCTCAACCATTGACCTTCTCCCTGGTTTAGCTTCACAGCCTGCTTAAGATAACTTCCTTCATTACCTCTGTAATTGCCCTTATTTAACTTGAGGACGCTGGTTTTAGACACGAAATGCTTGTCCTTGAAAAACTTGAAATTCTAGCATGTTGTGATCGCTATACCCCTTGAGCACACTTGACGATGAGGTCTCTTATTAATCCAACCTCATTACATATTACTGATCTAAAATAGTGTGTTCCTGGACAACTTCTGCAACATGTTGCCTTAAGAAACTGTCCCTGATGCACTGTACAAATTTGTCTTGCATGTTGCCCTTGCTCATCTGTGCTGTCCAGTCAATATTCTTCCAATACCCTTGAATATTGAGTTCCCTGTTTTGGTCGCCCTCCAACTGCATCACTGTAATAGCCATCAAGTCATATTAATTTATTTCTATTTGTGCCATCAACTCATTTATCTTACATATGCTGTGTCCATTTTAATAAAGAGCCTTAAGCTTTGACCTTTTACCATTATAACTCTCTGGTTCTAATTTCTGCTCCACTGTTCTGCTTTATTTCTGCTCTTTCCTACTCTACTCTGCACCTCTGCTTTCTTGTTTCTTTTTGATTTCTTAAACTTCCCTTCAGTTGAATCCCAAGTGTCTCACTGTCCGTATGCTCAAAAACAATACCTCTTAAGAGTGCAACACTTTGTTAGATTGTTGGTCTCTTTGTGCTCAAGTTCTAGAGTGGCTTGAGCACAGAACCTTGCAACTCAGAGGTAAGATGCTCCCCACTGAGCCCACGCTGATACTATGATAACTTTTATCTAATAGCTTGATACTTCTGTCCAGTTGAAATGCTTGATTTATACATTTAGGTCGCAACGACAGTTTTCACACCATTGGAGTATGGCTGCGTAGGCCTGTCTGAGGAAGAGGCAGTACAACGACATGGTGAAGACAATATAGAGGTAGGAAGCATAGAAGCCTATTTTTCTGTCTCGTAAGGCTCTCTTATTTGATTGCCCTGTTTGAGTTTTGCAGGTCTGGAAATTTGGGCACATTTTTTCCTGCCAGAGGACAAGATCACTACATAAATGGAACTTGAGATTTGTAAATTAGTGAGAATGTGTGTTTTTACTTTTTTTTAAATTTTTCTATTCATTTTTGGGATGTGGGCATCGTTGGCTGGCTATCATTTCTTGCCCATCCCTAGTTGCCCTTGAGAAGATGGTGGTGAGCTGCCGCCTTGAACCGCTGCAGTCCACCTGCTGTGGGTTGACCCACAATGCCATTAGGGAGGAAATTCCAGGATTTTGACCCAACGACACTGAAGGAACAGCACTATATTTCCAAGTCAGGATGGTGAGTGACTTGGAGGTGGTGGTGTTCCCGTATGTCTTCTGCCCTTGCCCTTCTAGGTAGAAGTGGCTGTGGGTTTGGAAGGTGCTGTATGTGGATCTTTGGTGAATTTCTGCAGTGCATCTTGTAGGTAGTACACATTGCTGCTACTGAACGTCGGTGGTGGAGGAAGTGAATGCTTGTGGAGTGCCAATTCAGCTGGCTGCTTTGTCCTGAATGGTATCAAGCTTCTTGAGGGTTGTTGGGGCTGCACTCATCCAGGCAAGTGGGGAGTAGTCCACCACCCTCCTGACTTGTGCCTTGTAGATGGTGGACAGGCTTTGGGGAAACAGGAGGTGAGTTACTCCCTGCAGTATTCCCAGCTTCTGATGAGCTCTTGTAGCCACTGTGTTTGTTTATGTGGTGAGTCCAGTTGAGTTTCTGGTCAATGATAGCCCCCTGGTTGTTGATAGTAGGTGATTTAGTGATGGTAACACCATTAAATGTCAAGGAGTGGTGGTTAAATTGTCTCTTATTGGCGATGGCCATAGCCTGGCATTTGTGTGGCGCAAATGTCACTTACCACTTGTCAGCCCAAGCCTGGATATTGTCCAGATCTTGTTGCATGTGAACATGGACTGCTTCAGTATCTGAGAAGTCACGAGTGGTGCTGAACATTGTGCAATCATCGGTGAACATCCCCACTTCTGACATTATGATGGAGGGAGGATCATGGATAAAGCAGCTGAAGATGGTTGGGTCGAGGACACCATCCTGAGGAACTCCTGCAGAGATGTCTTGGAGCTGATATGATTGACCTCCCACAACCACAGCTATCTTCCTATGTGTCACGTATGACTCCAACCACTGGAGAGTTTGCCCCCGATACCCATTGATTCCAGTTTGCCAGGGCTCCTTGATGCCACACTCGGTTGAATGCAGCCTTGACGTCAAGGGCTGTAACTCTCCCCTCACCTCTGGAATTCAGCTCTTTTGTCCACGTTTGAACCAAGGCTGTAATGAGGTCAGGAGTTGAGTGGCCCTGGCGGAACCCAAACTGGGCATCACTGAGCAGGTTATTGCTGAGCAGATGTTGCTTGATAGCACTGTTGATGACACCTTCCATCACTTTACTGATGATTGAGAATAGACTGATGGGGTGGTAATTGCCCGGGTTGGATTTGTCCTTATTTTTATGTACAGAACATACTTGGGCATTTTTCCACATTGTCAGGCACGTACCAGTGTTGTAACTGTACTGGAACAGCTTGGCTAGGGGAGCGGCAAGTTCTGGAGCACAAGTCTTCAGTACTATTGCCAGAATGTTGTTAGGGCCCTTAGCCTTTGCAGTATCCAGTGTCTCCAACCACTTCTTGATATCACGTGGAGTGAATTAAATTGGCTGAAGACTGGTACATACACTGCTTGGCATGCAAGTAGTCCTGTTTGGCTTGACCAGGTTGATGCATCATCTTCAGGTATGTCTGGTGCTGCTCCTGGCATGCCCTCCTGCACTCTCCATTGAACCAGGATTGATTCTCTGGCTTGATGGTAATGGGTTGACTGGGGGATATGCTGGGCAATGAGGTTACAGATTGTGTTGGAGTACAATTCTGCTGCTGTTGATGGCCCACAGCGTCCCATAGATGCCCAGTCTTGAGTTGCTAGATCTGTGCAAAGTCTGTCCCATTTAGCACAGTGATAGTGCCACACAACACGATGGAGGTTGTTCTCAATGTGAAGGTTGGACTTCATCTCCACAAGAACTGTGTGATGGCCACTGTTACCTATACTGTCATGGATAAATGCAACTGTAGCTGGCAGATTGGTGAGGATGAGGTCAAGTATGTTTTTCCCTCTTGTTGGTTCCCTCATCACCTGCCGCAGACCCAGTCTTGCAGCTATATCCTTTAGGATCCGAGCAGTTCGATCAGTAGTGCCATTGCCCAGCCATTCTTGGTGGTGAACATTGAAATCCCCCACCCAGAGTACATTTTGTGCCCACACCATACTCGGTGCTTCTTCCAAGTGTTGTTCAACACGGAGGAGTACCAATTCATCAGCTGAGGGAGGATGGTATGTGGTAATCAGCAGGAGGTTTCCTTGCCCATGTCTAACCTGAAGCCATGAGACTTCATGGGGTCCGGAGTCAATGTTGAGGACTCCCAGGGCAATTTCCCCCTGACTGTGTACGACTGTGCTGCCACCTCTGCTGGGATCGGACATATCCAGGGATGGTGGTGGTGGTATCTGGGACATTGTCTGTA
>NC_063355.1:40970129-40980346 GCF_021869965.1 Rhincodon typus | reverse complement strand
TCCCGCCCCCTTGACCTGTCCGTCCTCCCTGGACTGACCTATCCCCTTCCTAACTCCCTACCTACACTCACCTTTCCTGGCTCCATCCCCGCCTCTTCGACCTGTTTGTTTCCTCTCCACCTATCCTCTCCTCTATCCGCCTCCCACTCTCTCCCTATTTATTTCAAAACCCCCTTCCCCTCCCCCTTTTCTGATGAAGGGTCTAGGCCCGAAACGTCAGCCTCTCTGCTCCTATGATGCTGCTTGGCCTGCTGTGTTCATCCAGCCCTGCACCTTGTTGTCTCTTAATATTTATGGTGTTTGTTCTTTAATAAATGGAACTGTAATATTTGAAGAAAAAGAAAACTTATGCATTTGGCTGTTCACATAAACTAACAATAAAAATTAAAAGTTTTTAAAAAAAATTTTGTTTAATTTTCAAAGGAGTTTATGCTTCTTAAAGACATCAAATGGAAGTAAGTTAATCCATTTTTGAATTTGTGTAGCGCCAATTTAATGATCTAACCAGGCACCTGAAGGCTCTCTTGGGCAGTGAGGCACCAGTTAGTTTTGCAAAATGAAAGGAATATAAAGAATATTGATCTGATCATTTTCCCCTAAACCTAGTGACAAGTCTGCCATGTGTATTGCCTGACATCTCGTAACGTGATGGGGAAGTCATTCTGACCTGCCGACTTTTGAACTGACATGTAATAAACAAATAGCGGTGAGGTTGCTTGAAGAATGTAGAACAGTACAGGAACAGACCCTTTGGCCCACTGTGTCTGTGCCAACTGTGATACCATTCTAAACTAATCCCATCTGCCTGCACGTGGTCTATATCCCTCTATTCCCTGCCTGTTCATGTGTTTGTCTAAATACTGCTTAAACATTGCTATTGTATCAGATTCTCCCATCTCCCCTACAGTATGTTCTAAGCACCTGCCATCCTGTGTTTAAAAAAAACTTGCCTCACACATATCCTCTAAACTCTTGCCCCTCTTACTTTTAAACCAATGCCCACTGCCATTAGACTTTTCCACCCTGGTAAGGAGACTCCGACTATCCACCCTATCCATGCCTCTCATAATTTTTTATACTTCTATCATCCCTCAGCCTCTGAAATTGTAATGAAAACAATCCAGTTTGTCCACCCTCTCCTTAGCGTTAGTACACTCCAATCCAGACAGAATCCTGATAACCTCTTTGAACCCTTTCCAAAGTCTCCACACCTGCCTACAGTGTGGCAACCAGAACTGTACACAATACTCCAAATATGGCCTAACTAAAGCTTTGTACAGCCATAACATGATTTGCTAATCTTTATGCTCAGTGCCCTGACTGATGAAGGCAAGCATGCTACATGCCTTCTTGACCACCTCATCCAATTGTGTTGCCACTCTCAGGGAGCTATGGACTTGTGCCCTAAGATCCCTCTCTACATCAGTGCTGCTAAGGGTCCTGCCATTTACTATATGCTTTCGTCTTGCATTTGACCACTATGACCAGAAAGTTAACTCTGGTGAATAGCCTTTGCTCGAGGGTAATACTGTTGCCACTGAGTCAGATTGTTGTGTTTTCCAGTTCCGTTTCAAAAACCTGAGTAGAGTTGACATGTCAGTGCTGTAATGGGGGAGGTATAGGTGTCACCTTAATTGGAGGCCCTGTCTACTCTCACAGGTAGTTGTAAAATAAAATCCCCTGGCAATATCTTGAGGAGAAGGGGAGTTTTCAGTGACCTGGACAATATTTATCCTTCAATCTGTCAAAAAGCCAGTATTGGCTTGATGGGCCAAATGGATTTTTGTTCTGTAAGATGCTTTGAATCAACATTACAAAAGCACATTCTGATTATTACCACATTGCTGTTTCTGGAAACTTGCTGTGCACAGCATGGTTGCCATCTTTCCTGCACTACAGCCAGCATTCCCTCTTAATTTATTTCTCTTCTGCGCGGACCTCCAAAGTCACAGTCACTTTTGATCTGCATCGGCTTGCTAATCGCTGTGCGTGGAACGACACCACATAGTTTAGAGGAACTTTGACTGCAACAACGGACTGAACTTCAAAAGTATTCATTGCCTGCGTCGTGATTTGGGATGTTCAGAGGTCATGAAAGGCATTATATAATTACATGTTTATGTTTTGGATGAAGCACTAAACTGCTCTATCCAGTGTCTCAGGTGGGTGTGATTATTCTGTGACACTGTTTTGAAAAGGAATAGTGGACTTCTTCCTTGTATCTTAGCCAATATTTATTCCTCAATCAATATCACTAAAATAAATATGATTTAATCATTCCTGTTAGTGGGAGTTTGCACAGTTTCCTACATTACAATAGTGAAGGCATAACAGCAATAAATTAACATTCACTGTACATGAATTGGAAACAGACTACATAGAGGAAGACCATTCACCCTTAGTCTACTGCAATCAGCAACATTTGAAGGTGTCAGAGGCAGGCCTCACAGGGCAGTACAAGTGATACTTTGAAAGTAAAAACAAGCACTTCGAGCAGCGTTTTATTGATGCTATAATCTCATGATTTAGGTTGAGGAATGCCATTCCTGATTCCAGTGCTAGGATTGGTGCGATGTGTAAGCGTTGCGTTGATATTAGTCGATGGTAGTTCTAATGATGGATCACCAGCCTGAGATTTTACTTCTGTTTCCCTCTCCACAAGTGCTGATTAATCTCCTGAGAATTTCGATCATTTTTCATTTCAGGTTTCCATTATCCAAAGTGTTTTGCTCTTATTTGGGATGTAAGTAACTAACAGTTTCCATTCCTGTTTAGGAGTACTATGGCTCAAGCTGTTCAAAACCATGTGAAATCCTTAAACTGGGGACATCTAGTGCAACTTCAAGATAGGTGAATATGAGTTACATCATCTTGTAATTTCTAAATGACACATACACAGCCTTTTCTGTTTCTTCTGCAAATTAAGTTTCAACACTTTTCTTTCAAAATTAAATTTCATTTGGGTTACTTCATTTTTGGAACAGATCCTGTAACCTCTCCTTATCTTTGACAGGAAGGTGAAATATATGAATCTGAAAGGTGTTTTTCTAGACGAACATACCATCCAAGGGGAATCCAAGCAAGGTGAAAAGGTACAGCTTCTGCACTTCAATATTTGCACCATCATTGATACTTTAAACTGTTTGTATTAACAGAGGAAAATCAATGATTTATATGCAGTTGAGTGTGTTTCCAAATTAGTTACTGTGCTGTCAGTGGAAGGGAGCATCAAAGACCAATTTTTGTAAAATTGTAAAACAATGTCTGTTAGTCCCTAAGATTAAAATCTTCATTGGACACAGATTCTTAAATAACCACATTCTTTGCCTTGTTGGTGGTTCTAGGCAGGTTTATGAAGAGCAACTGCTGTTCCAGGGAGCAGTTACCTTCATTTCCTTTCCTGCCTTTTATGTTTGTATATTTAGAATAGAGTCAAGGAGTAATTAAGAAGGAAATATTTTACTACTTTCAGTGACTCAAATCCACTGATTTGAGGGCAGAAGGGTTTGAAAAAACTGCAGTGGTAATTAAGACAAAACTTTTTGTCCATTGTTATTGCTTCAATGAAACTGACAGTTTATACATGCGCAGTTAAACTTGAAAATCCAGAAGTTGATTTTAATGATTCTACACTTTTGAGGATTGGGAAAGTTTTAAAAGCTTAAAAAAGTTGACCAAAAAATCCAGAGGGAGAAAATAAACTGAAGGCAAACAAGCAAGTAATATAAAAACAGACAGTAAGAGCTTCTTTACATGTATATAAAAAGGAAGAGAGAGGTCAAAATGAACAAAGGCCCCTTTGAGAACAAGGCTAAGAAAATAATAATGGGGAACCAGGAAATGGTAAGGGAGTTAAATATAGACTTTGTATCAGTCTTCATGGTAGAGAACATTAATAACATTGCAAAAAATGCTCAATAATCAAAGAGTTAAAGGATGGGAGGAAATAAACATAATAACTATCAGTAGTGGAAAAGTACTCAGACACCCTCATGGACTATAGGCTGATAAGTCCCCTGCAACTGATGGCTAGGATCTTAAAGGTAGTAGTTACAGAGAGAATGAATGCACTGGTGGTAATCATACAAGAATCTTGAGGTTCTGGAAAGGTCCTGAGGATTGGCAAACCACCAATAGAATACCCTCTATTTACAAAGGAGGGAGCCAAACAAAAAGTCAGTAAGTATAGGCCAATTAACTTAACTTCTGCCATTGAGAAAATGTTAAAATCCATTATAAAGGATGAAATAACAGCATTTAGAAATTCATGATGTGATCAAACAGAATCAACATGGCTTGATGAAAGAGAAATCATGCCTGACAAATTTATTAGAATTCTTTTGAGGAGGTAATGGGCACAATATACAAAAAGGAACCAGCAGATACAATATACATGGATTTCCAAAAGGCATTTAGATAAGGTACCATACGTACAGCTACTTAGTACGATCTTAGGCTCCTATAAGAATCCGTGGCGTAGGGGACAGTATGTTAGCATAGATAGAGGGTTAGCTAACTAATAAAACAGAGTTGGGACAAAGGGAGCTTTTCCAAGATGGCAACCTCCAACTAGTTGAGTGCTACAGGCATCAGTGCTGGGACCTTAGCTATTTACATTGTACTTTACCAATTTAGATTTTGGAAGTGAATGGACTATTGCCAAGTTTGCGGATGACACAAAAACAGGTGAGAAAATAATGAGAATGCCACAGAGTCAGCAGAGGGATACGGACAGGTTAAGTCAGTGGGCAAAAACTTGACAGATAATGACAGATGGACTATAATGTGTGGTAATGCTTTTTGGTAGGAAGAATTGAAGAGCTGATTGTTACTTAAACAAGGACTTACTGCAGAGGATTGCAGCACGGAGGGATTTAGGGGCCCTCATGCATGTATCACAAAAAACTGACATTCAAGTTCAGCTAACATGGAAGGTGAATGGAACGTTAGCTTTTTTCAAGAGAACGGAATATAAAGACAGAAAGTTTTTGCTAAAACTCTACAAGGCACTAAGACCACAGCTGGAATATTGTGAACGATCTTGGTCACCTTATCTAAGGAAAGATATACTGGCATTGGAGTCAGTCCAAAGAAGGCTCAGTAGGTTGATTCAGGGTATGGAGGGATTTTCCGATAAAGTGTCATTGAATAGGTTGGACCTGTTCTCTTCAGTGTTTAGGAAAATGAGAGGAGACCTTATTTAACCATGTAAGATTACTGAGATTCATGACCGGGTAGATGTGGAGAGGTTTACTACTTGTGGGAGAGTCTAGGACCAGAGAGAATAATTTCTGAGTAAGAAGTTGCCCATTTAAGACAGTGATGTGAAGGAATTTCCTCTCTGAAGCTAGTGAATCTGTGCAGTTCTTTACTGCTGAGGGCTAAAGCATTAGATCTTAAAGTATATTCAAGGCAGAAGTAGATTCTTAACCAGTAAAGGAATCTCAGGTTATGGGGATGAGGCAGAAAACTGGCAGTGAGGATTATCAGATCAGCCAAGATCTCTGTGAAGCAGACTTGATGGGCCAAACCGCGCACTTTTTGGCTCCTAGATTTTATGATCTACTTCCTCACAGAGTGTCATGTTGATGTAGCCAAATGATGATACAAACACCTGACTAATGCTGTAAGATAAATGGTCTCATTATTATTTTCCACTTGACAAATTGCAGTCAAGGATCTAGTAACTTTTGTTTGTTCTTCCTCCAACATCAATTGATTGCAATCAATTAGAAATGACTAGACTAACAAGAACTTGCCACATTATCACTTGTCACAGTATTCCAGAGACCCAAGTTACGCACTGGGTACAGGGGTTGAAGTCCCACCAACCAGCTATTGGAATTTAAATTCAATTAATAAAATTGAGAATCAAAAGTTAGTCTTAATAATGTAGTGTCTGAAACTATCATCAACTGTCATAAAAACCCAGCGGGTACACTGCTGTCTTTTAGGGAAGGAAATGTGCCACCCTCACCTGATCTGGCCAGCATATGATTCCAGATTCACAGCAATATATTTGACTCTTAACTGTCCCCTGAAATAGCCTACCAAGCCACGAATTTCAAGGGCAGTTCACGATATGGAACAAATGCCAGTAACTCTCATGTTCCATGAAAGAATAAATGGAATCCACTCTTAGCTTTTCTGTAAAAATCTCATGCAAAATTTGCACCCTGTTTATTATGATGTCACAGTTTTTTTTAAACAACAGACTAACTGATTGCTGAGCAACCTCACTGACCCTGAGAAACTAATCTTACATTTTCAGATTGTCTTATTTCTCTATCATGATGCAAATGTTCACTTATTTTAAATTTCTTGTTTAAATTTTTGTCATGATATTGCAGCTATCATAATTCCATGTATATATTCTGATTGCTTATTTTGTTTTCTGTAAATTTAAAGTTACCTTCACTTGGCGACAGATTCGAACAGACCTCATGAAAGGGTTAATTCAAAGGACAGAGATCACTCATTCTTTCTGAGCTGCTTTCTATGACAACAGAGGCAAGGGTCATTGCCTTGCCACTGACTACCAAGTCCGGGCCAATTTAAATGTTCAGGAACAAAAAGAAGTCGGAGGAAGAACAATCAAAAATGACTAGATCTTTGATTGCAATTTGTGAAGTGAAAGATAACAATGAAACCATTTATAATACAGTATTGGCGAAGTGTTTGTATCATTTGTGAAATATTGCCTCAGTAAGTTTGCTGCAATGTAGCAGTGAGCAAACAAGCCATAATTAATGCATGAGGTAGTGGGAACTGCTGATGCTGGAGTGGCTTCGCAGTGGGGTTAAAATTGATTCAGAGATTGGGGTCCAGACCAGAAACGTCAGCTTTCCTGCTCCTCTGATGCTGCTTGGCCTGCTGTGTTTATCCAGCTCTTCCCCTTGTTATCTCATAATTAATGCATGACCAGTTTATGTTGTAAAGTCGCTACAGTTCCAGCAGACCAGTAGGCTGCTCTCATTAGAGAGAGGCAACTGCTGGTGGTTTAACCTCAGGTTCACCACACCTGAGGTGAGGGGAAAGGTTGAGAACGCTGGACTTTTTATGGTGACCTCAGCCAACACGAAATTGAACCCATGCTGTTGGTGCCATTCTACATCGCAAACCAGCCATGCAGCCTTGAGCTGAGCTAACCAATCCCCATATAGTTTATATAGAAGGAGCTTATTTGCCATGTGAACAGACAAATTTCCAATAGAAACACTTCGATAAAAGTTGAAAGATTGAGTAGATTAGACCCGTATTCCCTGGACTTTAGGTTAGTTAGATTTAAAATTAAGTTAGTTTAGATTTAAGGTGATACTAATTGAAACATGTAAAATGCTTAAGGATCCTGACAGGGTTGAAACTGAAAACATTTTTACTGTGGATAGGGAACGTAGAACAGGGGATCATAGTTTCAGAATAAAGGATCAATCATTTGAGATGAAATTTCTCCACTCTCAAGGCTATAAATTGTATTCTCTATCCCAGAAAGCCATGGGTATTCAATAATTGAGCATATTCAGACTGTAGTCGATAGAGACTTGCATACTAAGGGAATTAAGAGATTGCGCAATAAGCTGTAGTTGAGATGGAAGATCAGCTGTGATCTTTTTCAAAGTTGAAGGAGGCTTAAGGCTCAAATAGCCAACATCTGACCCTGTTCCTTATGTTCCCAAGCTCTCTTGGCAATGCAGCACTCATTCAGGATTGCATTGGAATGCTAGCCTAGATTTTGTGCACATCAGTTAAACAACTGTGAGGTTGATGTTGCAATTCATTCTTGTGGCAAGTTTTACACTGCATGCTTTGATAAGCTATATTGTATTTCTTACCAATTTCTCCCAATTTGTTATGTTAACAAATTTGACTTGAAATAATATGGATTCATTCCGCAGACTATTCTGACTGCTGAAAACATAGTGATCGCAACTGGAGGCAGGCCGAAATGTCCCTTGGATGTAAGCTTCATTTGTTTGTTGTCCAATCTATAATTTATCATGTGCTTTTTAATAGTTTTTTATTTAGGCTGTAGAATCCTCTTCAATTTTTAATCACAATTACAATTTAAGCCCCTGCGAGGTACTAAGTGTAAAATGAATAGATTTCTCTTGGGAGGGAAAATTTGTAAGTGCTGTTGGATCTTATTGCTGCAGTACATCCTTTAGAGTCATAGAATCTGATTAATGACCTTTCAGTGGAACATTGGATCTGTTTTTCTCTCTCTGTCAATGCTAACAGGTCTGCTTAATATTTCAAGCATTTTCTGTTTCTACTTCAGATTTCCAGCATTCACAATATTTTGCTTCTGTTGTGTTCTGGTGTAGTGAAATCTGGTAATGGGCTACTTAACCTTTCCACTGAGAACAGTGCAGACGAGAACCAAGAAAGGAGAAAAATATACTTTTATGCTGATATTAAGTTTCTACTTCACAAACTTAGTTCCCAATAACAGAACAGAACATTTTACACATCCCTGTGTGATTTATTGTTTCCTATCTTCCCACACCATCTGTTGCTAAAGTATCTGAATGACACTGTGAAGTTTGAGTTTGTGTGATGTGCATTCTGTAAGGAAAGGATCCTTTTACCTTGTATCTATTTATAATTTATTGATCCTAGCAGTGTTGCCAAATTTAAGATTCCTCCAGTTCCCAATACTGCCATCTCTCACACACTTCATCTGTCATGCATTTATGCACTCGCTCAACTTCTCCAAATCACACTGAAGCATCTCTGCATCCTTGCATCCTCCTTGCACTTCACCCTTCCACACAGCTCTGTGTTGTCTGTTAACTTGGGAGATATTGCATTTTGTTCCCACATCTAAATCATTAATATGTATTGTGAAATTTGGGGTCCAAACACTGATGCTTGCAGAATCCCAGTAGTCACTGCCTGCCATTCGGAGAAAGGCTTGTTTATTCCTACTCTTTGTTTTCTGTCTGCCAACCAGTTCTCTATCCATGTCAGTACGCTATCCCCAATCCCATCCACTTTAATTTTACATGCTGATCTCTTATGTGGGACCTTATTGAAAGCCTTCTGAAGACCCCAATAACATTGACTGGTTCTCCCCTTATCAACTCTACTAGTTGTGTCCTTTTAAAAAGTTCCAGGAGATTTGTTAAACATGATTTCCCTTTTGTAAATCCATGCTGATTCTGTCTGATTTGGTCTTTGTTTTCCAAGTGCTCTGCTGCTAAATCTTTTATCATGAACATTAGCATTAGCCTAATGTCAGACCAACTAGCCTATAATTCCCAGTTTTGTCTCTAGCTCCTTTTTAAAATAATAGGGTTGCATTAACTACCTCCCAATCCATAGGAACTGTTCCAGAGGCTGTAGAATCTTGAAAGATAATCAATGCCTCCATTAAATCCACTTAATATCCAGGATGATGAGAGAGCTGTCAAGGAGAAATTCTGATTTAATTTTCTTCTTCCCTTAATCCAGGTGCACTGAGGTAAATTGAAGTAGTTGTAACAAATGTTTTGGTTGAGATTAGCAGAGACCAGTCATTCCTACAATCTCTGTTGCTCTGCTTCACACTTATGCCAACTGAACTACAATTTGTTTGAAGGATGTGCTGTTAAAACTCAATAAAAGCTGAAAGAACTGTCCCCAGACCCTGGAAATCAGAAACAGAAACAAAAACAAAAATTGCTGGAAAGGCTTAGCAGATCTGACAGTATCTGTGGACAGAAATCAGAGTAAATGTTTCGGGTTCAATGGCCCTTCCTCAGAACCTGAAGCATTAACTCTGATTTCTCTTCACAGATGCTGGCAGAGTTGCTGAACCTTTCCAGCAATTTCTGTTTTTTGTTTCTTGTTAAAACTCAGTTGATTTACAAGTGTATTTCTGTCTTAAAATACTACTGTGAAATTAGTTAAAATGGAAAATAATATTTCTTTTGTCAGGACGTCTTGCAGCACCTCCGGAGAGAGAAACAGAGTTAATACTTCAAATCTAGTGCAAATTCTTCAGAAACATTAACTCTGTTTCTCTCTCTACAGGTGCTGCCAGATCTCCTGAGTTTGTCCAGCCTTCTCTGTGGTTGTTTCAAATTTTCAGCACTGGCAGTATTTTTCTTTTACTTCTTTAGTCAGTGTCCGATATTAAAGCTGCTTTGTCTGACAGGCTAGTAGGAACTGCAGATGCTGGAGAATCCGAGACAACAAGGTGCAGGGCTGGATGAACACAGCAGGCCAAGCAGCAT
>NC_063355.1:40943435-40969629 GCF_021869965.1 Rhincodon typus | reverse complement strand
AATTTTAATTATTTACATTCTTCTGAACATCCTGCTAAGTGAACGGTAAAAAGCTTCAACAAGATGTATTTTTTTTTCAGCCAAATTGCTACATGGAATTGGAACAAAGAGTGGTTCACTTGAACTTGTATCACATCTCAGTTCATCCTTCAAATGGAGCCTGCCTTTCATTCAGAAGTAGAAATGCCTGCAGCAATCCAGCCCCACTCTTGACTGTCCTGATGAATAGAGACAGTTTTTTGGCTCTGAATCCTGGGGTGACAGTGCAGTAGTTATAAATTCCCATAAAACAATCCCATCACAGAGGACTATGCAATCTATTGGCTGGGGTGTAATGACAGTTGCAGCCAAGGGAAGAGAATCCATGTCATGACCTGTCAAACTACTAATCAGCCTACAAATCCTTCCATTACATAGCCTTACATAAGTATCCCTAGTATTAGTCAGACTTGAGTTAAAAAGTAATTGATCTAATCAAATCACACAGGTTGTAAAGCTACATTTACTTTACTGAAAGATATATTTAAGGTCAAAGTAAGCAAAATATTTAACTTGGCCAATGAACAGAGAATTGGAGAACACAAGAACAAAGAGCACGAGCCACAAACTAGCTTGGAGGTTAGAATAATGTATTTTCACAGGTTAGTGCAGAATGTAGAAGAAATTCTCGGAAGGTGTTGGGTCCAATTAACATTTTAAATAGATCAACAGCTGTCGAGAAGGTATATTGGGGCTCACAGAGATATCACAGTATTGTTGGATTTTATACCTTCTTCGTGGGTGGTAAGGAAGATGCTTGGAGGTAGTATTTGGTGAACCTAATTATTTGATGTGAAATGAGACATAATGCAGACCCAATTAGCAGTGGGACAGGCTGTAGCCAATCAATGCAGATGAAAGTCTCATTGCGATGCCTAAAACACTGATTGGACCAATTGAATATGTAAATCTGGTGCTTAACATCTGTTGAGGAATCTTTTTGGAAAGTTGATTTCAATGAGCAGTGCAGGTGTTGGTTCTATCTCCCTCTGAATGAGTGAAATCACAATGAACAGACCGCCGCATGACTGCGGGAGTGGAGAGTGGGAGGTGATGCCTGACTGAAGAGCTTAAATCAATGTCTGAAACAAACATTAAACGAGTCATGGAGATTCTATTGAACAAATTGTCAATCCAACTCCTTTAAAGCAGGACAGATAATTGAAAACTATTTTGTTTACACAGACCTTTTCTCCAGTGTATTTAAAGTAAGTACTTCTATATTAATGCAATTTACTGTTTACAGAGGGTCCTTGATTTATGAACATCCAACTTACAATTGCTCATGCTTACGAACACGGCCCCATACAGGTGATTTTAAAGACCTGGCAATACAAGTATTTTCTGTACATAATCTTCTGTTCTGACTTGCAAACGGACTCCAGAATGTAACCCATTCGCAACTAGAGGACTGCCTGTATATGGCTTGTGTTTTACATTCCTGCCAACCTGAACCCACTACTCCCAAAATGGCTCTCCCTCTATTGACTCTTCAGATTGCACATTACAGTTTTTGTTTATTCATTAATGGGATCTGGGCATTGCTGGCTAATTTTTTTACCCATCCCAAAGTGCCCAGAGGACTGCTAAGTGCTGTTGGTCTAGAGTCACATGTAGGCCAGACTAGGTACGGCTGACAGATTTCCTTCTCTGAAGGACACTAGTGAGCCAGACTGATTTTTCTGACAATGGTTTCAAGGCCATCAGTAGTCTTAATTCCAGATTTTGTTTATTGAATTCAAATTCCACCATCTGTCATGGCAGCATTCAAACCCAGGTCCCCAGAACATTAGCTGAGTTCCTGGATTAATAGTGACAATACCACTAGGCCATTGAATTGCCACATGCAATCCATAAAAAAACACAGAAAGCTGGCCATTGATGAAACATCTCCAAAGGTCACTTCCAAAGTCCTCTGCTATGACAAAGCCAGGTAATGGGAATAGCTGGTTCTTTTCCTTATCAGAAAAGTTTGACTGTTGGAGGACACAAGAAGTTTCCATTTGCGTGACAGACCAGATCTATCCCTTAACTATTCTAATGAAAATAAATTATCTGCAGTTTAATCTCAGTGATGTTCATCGAACCTTACTGTGTACAAATTGGTTGTTATGCCTGCTATATTACATGAGTGACCACACTTCAAAGCATGCATCATTGGTTGTGAAGCATTTTGGCATATCCTGAGATTATGAAAGCAAGAATTTGTTTTGTTTAATACGGTGCAAATTAATGATTTAAATTGCTAGCTGTGGCTCAATGTGCAGCAGTTTACCCTCTGAGTCACAAGGATATGGAGCCATAGTCCCACTCCAGAGACCTGGGTACAAAATCTAGGCTGATGATCTAGTAAAAGTACTACGGAAATGCTGTACTCCTGAAAGCGATGACTTTTAGAAGGTATGTTAAACTGAAGCCCATTAGCCCTCTTAAGTTGACATAAAATATCTCACGGCACTATTTCAAAAAATGGGGGAGATTTCATCACCATATATATTACACAATAATAAAATTAAACATTGCTAAAAAGAGACACAAAGCTAAGATTCTCATTTTGTACTCATCAGCACTGACATGCAAGTAACCAAACTCAGAAAGGGAACAGCAGTTTACATGAGGAGAGAGGGTGTTGATTGATTGGACTACAGTTGGCACGGAGGTGCAAGTTAACTGCCCATCTTAGTTAGCTGGAAAAAAACTCAGATTAGGCAGACACCAAGCAGCATCTTCTTCTAATGCTGTATAAATAGTTGTTCCCTTTCTAAGTTTGGTTTCCTTTCTCCTTGTCCTTGTCAACACAAGATGAAAAGCTCAAGTTCATGTCTCATTTTAGCAATGTTTATGTTCTGTACTATCAAGCAAAAAAAAAGTCACATTGCTGCTTGTGGGAGCTTTCTGTTTGCAAACTGATTGCTGTGCTTCTCACACCAGTTACTATAAACTCAAAAGTATTTTGAATGCCTTAAGTTGTAAAAGGCAGTGTATAAATGCAAGTTTGTTTTTTGGAGGGCTTCATGTGGAATATGATTGCATTTAAATATGTTACTGTAGAGATTGATATATGGCTGATAGGAGCTCAGTCAAACTTTCCAGTGACACCTCAAGCTGCCTGAGAGAAGTCTGTGGTTTAGGAATGCTGGAAGAATTTTGAGGTTGAATTACTAAGTTAAACTCAGTACCAAACATCTGTTGTTTTTTTTTATTTTAAATCTAATACGTGCTGGGTCTGCTGTTCTCACATGCTTGTGAAATAGAATCTGGTATCGGCAAACTTCAAACCAGACACTCCAACAGCACTACGGTTCATGTTATGGGATTCAGTCCGCCGAGGTGTAACAACCCCTTCATCTCCCCCACAAAATAAAACTAAACTGTCTGAAGCCCTCAATAAACCACCCCATTGAGATTTTCACCTGTAAGGTATCAGAGCAATGGTTACATGTTGTAGCAAGTTTGAAGGATGTAACACACCTTAGAGTTCAGGTAGCTTTGGGAAACCGCAAAAAGCAGTTCATCATGCTATCTGAGCTCTTCAATATGTTTTTCACTTGTCGTTGACTCTAGTCTGTTTACTTTATGGAGCAGGCGTGGTCAAGGCCGATTGGTGCAGATGAAGGATTAAAGCAAATGGGATCGTAACATAGAACCTGAAGCTTTGCCATCATTGCAGTATTTTCATCTGAGCAACAAGTTACTGTCAAGTCTGCAGTACCTCAGGAAAACTCCAGGGACCCATTCTTGTCTACTGTGTACTGTATAGGCACTCAAGCTGGGACGTGGACACCTGAGTACATTCGCGTGCGTGTGTGTGTATTCCATGTGTGGATACTAGGTGAGAGAAGGATTAAACTCAACTGTCATGTGACAACGCCCCCAATCATCCGCGCACACACGCACATACACACATACACACATGTAACCATGTTAAACATGGTAATATTTAATTACCACAGTTGATTTATCTGTTGAAATTCTGGGCCTCTGTTTAGGTCTGTGCAAAAGGTTAAGATTTGAACATATTAAGATGTTACCGTCGATGTCTAAGCTCATGTCCAGACCATTGCTGGCCACTGTGATCCCAGGCCCAAATTAGAGTCATTGTTTCAGATAAAGGAGAAAAATAAAATGTGCTTGTGGTTACCAGCATTTCTTTATGTGTGTATTTATGCGTGCACGTATTTACTGCACTTGTGTTTTTATCTGTGGGTGTCATGTGTGTGAATTTAAATGTATGTATACACTAACGTGTGTTTCCACACTGTGTGGGTATCTGAAAATTATCTTAGTTATATTATTTTGTTATACAACAGCTTGGTCAAACCTTAATTAGAATAGCATGTCCATTTTTGGTCTTCTTACAAGGTGTTAAGGCTTTGAAAAGGTGCTGAGGACATCACAAGACCAATTCCCAGTTTGAAGCATTGTATTTATTTAGATAAGGTTAACAATTTGAGGCATTACATTTAGAGAATCCTAGTTGTCAATAAATATTGTCCGAGCCGAGCCTGTGGTGCACATGTCCTGTGAATGAATGCAAAAAAAACTTACAGTTGATATGATCGGGATTTTGAATGTTATAAAACCAATAAAATATATTCAAGTAGTGAGTCTGTTCACATTAAATTAGTCATGGAGGACCAAAGGATGTCACTTTAATTTGTGGAGGACCAGATCTGAATAAAATGTTTGTTGGTGTTTTCTTTCCCCAGACAACCTCTGGAATGGGGTGCCCATTCCCTACTGTGGACACTGATTTGCTGAATTCATTCAAGTGAGAGAGCTGGATTGGTTTCTGGCTGGGTCAGAGATTACCCTGTATGAGGTAAATAGCTGGTAAAATTAATCTGAGCCGTGTGATCAATTGGATCACGTGTGGTCAGTGAGTAATTTCCTGTGTTTTGTTTCACCAAATTGATACAAAGAACAAAGAACAAAGAAAATTACAGCACAGGAACAGGCCCTGTGGCCCTCCAAGCCTGCACCGATCCAGATCCTCTATCTAAATCTGTCGCCTATTTTCCAAGGATCTGTATCCCTCTGCTCCCTGCCCATTCATGTATCTGTCTAGATACATCTTAAATGACGCTATCATGCCCGCCTCTACCACCTCCGCTGGCAACGCGTTCCAGGCACCCACCACCCTCTGCAAAAAGAACTTTCCACGCATATCTCCCTTAAACTTCTCCCCTCTCACCTTGAAATCGTGACCCCTAGTAATTGAGTCCCCCACTCTGGGGGAAAAAGCTTCTTGCTATCCACCCTGTCTGTACCTCTCATGATTTTGTAGACCTCAATCAGGTCCCCCCTCAACCTCTGTCTTTCTAATGTAAATAATCCTAATCTACTCACAGGGACATGTCTGTCCTGCACTCTAATCAACCTCTCTTTAAAAGCCTCCCACATATCAAATGTGGATTTACCCTCAAACAGCTGCTCCCAATCCACATTTCCCAGCTCCTGCTGAATTTTGCTATAGTTGGCCTTCCCCCAATTTAGTACTCTTCCCTTAGGACCACTCTCGTCTTTGTCCATGAGTATTCTAAAACTTACAGAATTGTGATCACTATTCCCAAAGTAATCCTCTACTGAAACTTCAACCACCTGGCCGTGCTCATTCCCCAACACCAATCCAGTATGGCCCCTTCCCAAATTGGAGTATTTACATACTGCTCTATAAAACCCTCCTGGATGCTCCTTACAAATTCTGCTCCATCTAAACCCCTAACACTACTTGAATCCCAGTCAATATTGGGAAAATTAAAATCTCCCATCACCACCATCCTGTTGCTCCTACATCTTTCCATAGTCTGCCTACATATTTGTACCTCTATCTCAGGCTCGCTGTTGGGAGGCCTGTAGTACAGCCCCCCCAGCTACCGCACCATTCCTATTTCTGAGCTCTGCCCATATTGCCTCACTGCTTGAGTCCTCCACAGCACAGCTATGATATCCTCTTTGACCAGTAATGCAACTCCTCCACCCCTTCTACCTCCCTCTCTATCCCGCCTGAAGCATCTATATCCTGGGATATTTAGTAGCTAATCTTGCCCTTCCCTCAACCAAGTCTCAGTAATAGCAATAACATCATACTCCCAGGTACTAATCCAAGCCCTAAGTTCATCTGCCTTACCTACTACACTTCTCGCGTTAAAACAAATGCACCTCAGTCCACCTGTCCCTTTGCGTTCATCATCTGCTCTCTGCCTACTCTTCCCCTTAGTCACACTGACTTCATTATCTAGTTCCTTACAGGCTTTAGTTACTACCTCCTTACTGTCCACTAACCTCCTCATTTGGTTCCCAACCCCCTGCCACATGTTTAAACCCTCCCCAACAGCGTTAGCAAAAGCAGCCCCTAGGACATTGGTTCCAGTCCTGCCCAGGTGTAGACCATCCGATTTGTAATTGTCCAACCTCCCCCAGAACTGGTCCCAATGTCCCAAAAATCTGAAGCCCTCTCTCCTGCACCATCTCTCAAGCCACTCATTTATCCTGCCTAATTCTTTCATTTCTACTCTGACTAGCACGTGGCACTGGTAGCAATCCTGAGATTACTACCTCTGAGGTCCTTCTTTTTAACTTGGCTCTTAACTCCCTAAATTCTGCTTGTAGGACCTCATCCCGTTTATTACGTATATCAGTGGTGCCTATATGCACCACGACAGCTGGCTGTTCACCCTCCCTTCAGAATGTCCTGCAGTCGATCTGAGACATCCCTGACCCGTGCACCTGGGAGGCAACATACCATTCGGGAGTCTTGTTTTCGACCACAGAACCGCCTATCTACTCCCCTTACAATTGAATCCCCTATGACAAAACCCCTTCCACTCCTTTTCCCACCCTTCTGTACAGCAGAGCCAGCCACGGTGCCATGAACCTGGCTACTGCTGCCTTCCCCTGGTGAGCCATCTCCCCCAACAGTATCCAAAACGGTATACCTGTTTTGGAGGGAGATGACCGCAGGGGACACCTGCACTGCCTTCCTGCTTTTTCCCTGCCTTTTGGTCACCCATTCCCTTTCTCCCTCAGCAATCCTAATCTGTGGTGTGATCAATTTGCTAAACGTGCTATCCACGACTTCCTCAGCATCACAGATGCTCCAAAGTGAGTCCATCCACAGCTCCAGAGCCGTCATGCGGTCTAACAAGAGCTGCAGCTGGACACACTTCCTGCACGTATAGGAGTCAGGGACATCAGCCGCATCCCTGAGCTCCCACATTGAGCAAAAGGAGCATAACACAGGACTGGGATCTCCTGCCATTTTTACTCTTAAGCTTAACTTAGCCCTACTATAATATCAAATAATAGATAAATGAAATGAAAAAATTTTTATCAATCACTCTACCTACCAGCACACGATAAAAAAAAGAAAAAGAAAAGCCTTACCTTATCAGCACACCACAGAGTCTTTTTTTTTGGTTAGAGGAGGAGGGCGGGTGGGAGACACTGCATGTGTAGTGTCTCAGGTGTAGCCACTGCCCAAATATATCAGTTCGCTCACCTTCGCAGAGCGCAATTCAACCGCTCCCACTGAGCTCCGCTGCCGAAATGAAGAACTTACCTTCCCGGCAGCCCCCTGGTCCTTGCTGTCACCGCTCCTGCTGCTGCTGCAAAAATGGAGCAATACGTTTTTGTTTAATCTAGTTTTCCCCTTTCCCAGGGGAATCACATGAGTGGGGTAAAGTGTACATGTCTTGTGCAACATAGTTGTATATGGCAGTCTGCATTTCCTTGTCTGCTTTTTATTCTTACATATTGTTAGCAACTCCTTTGTCTGTCCAAGTGTCTTTCTCTCTCTTTGGGCTCTATCCTATCGTTTACTCCCTACCCCACCCACCTCCCTATTTTCTGCATATAAACTGACGTTTTCCCAGCCACCATCAGTTCTGAGGAAGGGTCACTGGACCCGAAACGTTAACTCTGTTTTCTCCTCCACAGATGCTGCCAGACCTGCTGAGCTTTTCCAGCAACTTTGTTTTTGTTCCTGATTTACAGCATCCGCAGTTCTTTTGGTTTTTATTCTTACATTGCTTGGTTGTGTTTGTGTGTGTGTGTATACTTGTGTGGTTTTTGTATGTATCTTTTCTATGCATGTTTTTGTGTACATGTGTGCAAAAACTCATTTTGTATTCACACTCTACGACAGTGCAGACTTGCCATGGTATTCAATATGGTGGCAGCTTCAAAGGAGAATTTCCACAGTAGCTAATCCACGAACCTGAGCTCAGTTGAAAACTCCCCTCATCCCTGCCCCAAACCCATTCCCAGTCCGAGTCCCATTTCCTTTCAGTTCAAACAGACAATATATGATAGAAAAGGTCATATCTCAGTAAAGAAAACAAAAAACTCACTATTTCAAAAACAATCCCACGAATGTTTGATGTGTGCTTGAAGTTATAATCGCTTTCAACTGGTAACAAAATCTCTTCAAGTCTTCAGCCAAAGGGAGTATCCTGTTTCTACTTGGAAAAATAGTAGTCGCGTACTTCCCGGAGCCTCTCCTCCTCAAACTACCAAGCTATTTACACTTTTTAGAATTTATTTGTGACTCAGCCTTGAACTACTGCAAATTATCACACTGCTACCCTCCCAATGTCCTTCACAGCTACTGATTTACTTTCAGTGTGTTGTGTGTTGAACTGTGTTTATCATTTCTCCTATGTAATGTTGTTGCTAGACCTCTCTATTTACGACAGATGATCTTATTAATAAGAATTTCAGTTGGCATGTATTGGATTTGGATGCAGCAACCAATTTAACGAACAGGTTTCCTTAATCTTTCAGAAGCTTTCAAAATATTCCTTACTCTATAGTTGGCACTAACTAAAATGGGATTCTGAAAACATACTAAGGCAACTGCAAGTTCTGTGCAATCACGTAAATCACAAGTGCTGAACATAGCCGGTTTCATTTTTAAAACATATTTAATTCAGAAGAGTCTTCTAACTGTCAAAATAAAATGTAGGCATAAGTAAATCAGAACTACAGGGAAAAGATCAGAAATATTAGCACCAATTCCTAAATTCCACTGACTGCTGTGATTGTAAAACTTCCAAATCTGGAATCACCAACAATGCAATTCACAGATCCCTCTTCAATCAGAGAACGCAAGCTGCTTTAATAAACTTTAACTGCATGAACTGAGGGGGTTAATAAATCAAACAATTTTCAGACTGTCTTTTTTTAATGTTTTATGTCTGACAAATTACAATGCTTGCAGAGACTGATAACTTTTTAGAAAGAAAGGAATCCATGCAACACCAACGGAAAGAAAAGTGACGGACAAAATTTTGCTTTTTAAACTTTTACTGTGACAAACCAACTAAAATTAAAATAATTCGTACATTATTTAATAGATGAAGGATGTTTCAAATAAAAAGGTATATTATACTTTAAATAATTGACATAAAAAAGAAAGGCTCCATGTTGCTACAAGATTTCGTGTAAATTCCCACAACATAATGGAAAAGTCATAAACAAAAATAGAAATTGCTGGAAAAGCTCAGCAAGACTGGCATCATCTGTGGAGAGAAATCAGAGTTAATGTTTCAGGTTGTGTGACCCTTCATCAAAAATGTCATAGTCTTTCAAGCTCAGCTTCTACTGTGTAGGGTGTTACTTTTCACACTCAATGTTTTTGACTCTTGCATCTTATTCACCAACAGCCATACTCCATCCAAAATTCCTAGACATGGTTATTACTAATAAGGTGCATACTTATGAACCCGTTCATATGTAGGTCAAAACAGATTGACGGGAGAGAATCCCACAGACTGCACTCACTAACCTTCACAGTCCTTCCTCTGTTTGTTTCTCAATCCTTTAATCTCAATAAATAAAGACTTTTGGTCTTACTGTTCACCAGTGTCCCAGACATTCTGTATTTCTTATGATCAATTTGCACTTCCAGCAACTTTGTGGGTTAATAGGTTCAAAACCTAAACATGCATGAACAAGTCTAACAAACAGGGCAAGTTTCACCAAAATCTGGAACATTGCTCCTTTTGAAAATAACATATAAAATATATTTTGAATACTAACTTCAAACAGTATAATTGTTTTGAATTACATGTTTACAGAGTTCCAGTATTTCCTTTGATTGATGTGTTATGTATTATAGTGAAAAGAAAAATTCTCTCTGTTTCACTCACTAGTCTCACCATTACTTATGAATTATTGCTGAACAAAGTATTGGACTGTTAATGGCAATGATGGAAGATTCAATAAAGGTACATCTTTTGCCCAAATAAACCACTGTATCTGTTGACACCAAGTTACAAAGATATCTTTTATTTTCCTCCTGACAGAGATTAGCTACAATTTTTTTTGAAAACTATTGGAGATCATGTCTGGAATATCATGTCAGGGCTTTACCTAAATGTTATGGACGAAACCAAAGTCTTTTTCATTTCCTGCACGCTTTAAATGCTTCTTAAATCCAAACTTTGACCAAGCTTTAGATGTAGAAACAAATTACTGTAGATGCTGGAATCTGTTCTGAAAACAACAAATGCTGGAGATTACAGTGGGTTAGGCAGCATCCATAGAGAGAGAGAGTAAGCTAACGTTTGGAGTTTAGATGATTCTCCATCAGAGCTGACATAAAGATTGACGCTTCAATGGATTTTTAAATTCAGTCAAAGGATTTGGGAGTCACTGGCTGGGGCAGCATTTATTGCCTGTCACCTATTAAGAAGATGTCGGTGATCTGCCTTCTTGAACTACTGCAGTCCGTGTGCTGTAGGTTGACCCACAATGCCATTGTAGGGATAGACTTCCAGGAATTAAACCAGAGACATTGAAGGAACGGTGATATATTTTCACGTCAGGATTGCGAGTGGCTTGGAGGAGAACTTGCAGGTGGTGCTGTTCCCATGTATCTGCTATCCTTGTTCTTCCAGATGGAAGTGGTCATGGGTTTGGAAGGTGTTATCTAAGGAGTCTTGGTGAATTTCTGCAGTGCATCCAGTAAATGGTATACACTGCTTCCACTGAGCTACAGTGGTTGAGGAATGGATGTTTGTGGACATTGTGCCAATCAAATGAGTTGCCTTTCCCTTGATGATGTCCAGCTTGTTGAGTCTGGTTGGAGTTGAACTCATCCAGGGCAAGTGAAGAATATTCCATCACCCACCTGACTTGCGCCTTGTAAATAATGGACAGACTGCGGAGAGCCAAGAGGTGAATTATTCACTACGGGATTCCTAGCCTGTGAACTGCACTTGTAGCCACAGAACTTTTATGACTACTCATGTTCAGTGTCTGGTCAATGGTAACATCTAGGGTGTTGATAGAGGGGGATTCAGTGATGGTGATGCCATTGAATGACAAGAGGTGATGGTTAGATTCTCTCTTGTTCAGTCTGGTCATTGTCTGGCATTTACGTGGCACAAATGTTACTGCCACATTTGAGCCCAAACCTGGATATTGTCCAGGTCTTGCTGCATTTGGATGTGGGCTTCCTAAGTATCTGAGAAGTTGCAAATGGTGCTGACATTGTATAGTCATTAGAGAATATCTCTACTTCTGATGCAGCAGCTGAAGAGTGTTAGGCATAGGACACTACCCTGAGGAATTCCTGCAGACATGGAGATCATGGAGCTAGGAAGGCTGCCCTCCATCAACCACAACCTCAGTGCTGGGAATGACTTCAACCAGTGGAATTTTCCCTCTGATTTCCATTGAGTCTAGTTTTGTTTGACCTCCTTGATGCCACACTCTGTCAAATTAGGCCTTGATGTCACCTCACCTTTGGAATTCCGATTATTTGTCCATGTTTAAATCGAGACTGCAATGAATGGCCCTGGCCGGACTCAAACTGAATATCAGTGAAACGGTAGGTTCTTGTTGAACTGCTTGATCGCACCTTTTGTCACTTTACTGATGTTCTACTGAGGGAGTTTTACAATGCCATAGATGCTTTTCTTTTATGTGAAACATTAATCTGAGGCCTTGTATGTCCTCTTAGTTGGACATAAAAGATTCATTAGCACTATTGTGGGGGAGTTATTCCTGGAGTCCCATGTGTGCTAGTCAGCCTTCAGTAGATAATCCGACTGTCTATACTTAAGGTGTGAAACTGGATAGTGTGTGTCAGCACGCTATTTGATCATGGGAAAATAGGGTTGCCAATTTAGGTTGAAAATGTTATTGGTGATTCCATTACATGACCTCCCCTATCCAATTTCCCTGGTGGGCCAGACTGTATTTATTTCCCAAGTCCAATATTTTTATAATTAATAACCAGAAACGTTCAAAGAAAACCAGAAAGTGAAATACCATTTTTCCGTACCTCTTTCTTTTCTAAGATGCTCAGTACATTGTTACATTTTTTGGGCACCTGTCCTAATTCCTCTTTATGTGGCTTAGTGTTTAATTATGTTTGGTATGCTCCTCTAGGGAAGGCTTAGAAATTTTACTGTGTTGAATGTGTTACATAAATGTGAATTGTTGTTGCATTTGGGCTAATGTCCACATATCACCTCATAATGGGGAGTAGACTGATGTACATTAAAATCTGGCATGATATATTTCTATCCATAGACATTATTGTAGCAAAACAAGGGGATACATCATATCCTTGACAGTACTGTTGGCAATCTCATTGCCTTTATTCCAATGAGGAATAGCATATCCAAGCAATGAACTGCTCATGCTGAGTGTGGACACTCATTCATTCTCAACACATGACAGAGGTTTAGAACACTTTGAAAAGTGCACTTGAAGTCACATCTACTAATACTAAATCTGAGATTGATACACAGGTTTTAAGGGATATGGGGCACAGGTAAGTACATGGAGCTGGATCACAGGTCAATTTGATGGAATGGCAAAACAGGCTGAAGGGGCAAAATGACCTCCTCCTCTTCCTATGATTTAATGAATGCTTAGCCACTCATTTAACACCTGAAAATAGGGTGATGGCACATTGAGTGCCCGAAAAACATGGATAAGGGTGCCCCGGTCATTGAGGGAACATTGTGCAAGGTTTTTATTCTTCCAAGTCTTGGCATGTCACAGTTCTTGCATATATATATATGAGACAGTTTACATGAATTTAATTTGACAAAAGTATGCACTCACATTTAGGACTTTGCCAACAACGTGACAACTCTGCTGTCTCCCTGAGGGTATACAACTGACAGTTTAATAGAGTGGAGAATAAGGATACCATTACGTGATGGTGAGCTTCTAGGTGCATCAAGGCATCCTACTTAATCCAGCATGCCATTCAAATATGAACTGTAATCAGCAGCTGAAAGAAGTGCTGTACAGATTTTAATTAAGAACCTAATATATTGTATACTGAACACAATTCTTTGGCTTTACTCTGCTTTAACTAAACATAGTAGTGAGATGGCACATTCCAAGTCAGGATGGGATTGACCTGTTATACTTTGTAACTGATGTGACTAGTCAAGTCCATTTTACTTGTTTTTCTTTAACATTATATGTCTTTTTAAAAGAATGATGGCTCTGCACAAAATTCCTTAATGTAGTACACACACTGAGATCTGATGGCTTGAGGTCAGTCCCACAGGCAATATCTAACACAAAACATCTATTTGTGTAATTTATCGGTGTGCTATAATTCATTGATGGTGTGAAAGTGAGGGAAGAATTGGTGATCCTCCCTCAACCATCTTTCATTAACACTTAAAATATTATGCAATTGTACCCACACTAAGCATGCTCATGACATTTACTCTTTAAATGTGATATCAACCCTAAATTCATTGTAACACCATCCTTTCAATTTGCCAACATGGACCCTTTTAATAGTGCCTAATACCAAATTAATCATCCTTTGGTTGGCAATTAGGTTCTTTAGTTGTGTCAATTAAATGGATGTCTTATTGTGTGTATGTAATCATTAACTCCTAAGTCATCCCATGGCAGAGGTCATTGGTAGAGCTCAACGAAACCTTAGCTTCAAACAGATCTCCTTTTCTAGGAGATACCTCATACTAGGAAAAATATCCCCTCAGATCACATCACCCAAATTTTCACCCATATAACGCATGTAGTTCCTATTCTTGAAATGGGAGGAGCGCTTTAAACTATTACCAGAAGTATCTTGAGAAACCACACTGCCCAGTTATTCCTTTCAAGGGAGATACATCTCAGCATCTCCACAGAACAGTGTGAGATCTGCAACACAGTTCAGATGGGGCATCCTTTTCATCAACTCCGTGGTTCTGCACTTGCACATTGCTAGTTGAATACCAGAGAAGGTTGTTTTGGGAGTAAGTAAACAGTCGAAATTAATTACACTTCATTAGTTACCTTATGTCACAAAGGGGTTATCCTTTTGGAAAGAGAGTGAAATAAAATTAGCCATTTCTGTATCACTTGAATGTTTCTTTGAACATGTTGAAAGCCCTTAGTTGAGTAAGATCATTTGAGTTTGGCAAATTGCAGTCTACAAATGCCAACACAAAAATGGAACTTGCAGTTTCAGGAAATACAAGCAAAAATTCTATCTAAGTTTGGTTTTAAAGGTGAAATTACTTTGCCAAATTTGAAACTTAACAGTTCAAAAAATACCAACTCAGGGCTTTGGGTTGTGCAGCAGGAGGTGCTACTGTGCTGTACAGAATGAGTAAGGGTCTTTCTACCAGAGTGTGGAGAATGTGTAAGGATCCCAACTGTCATGAGGAATCCTCCATACTCTGCATTCTCAGTTCTAGTCTGCTGTGCACTCTAACTTCTATTGTCCCTTCATTGATGGCCATGTGTTCAGCTGTCTAAGACCTGACCTCTGAATTTTCCTCCTTAGACCTCTCCAACTTAAAACTTTTAGTCACCTGTTCTAATGACTTCTTAGTTGACAGGATGTTGCTGGGAATGGAGGGTTTGAGATACAAAAATAGACTGAAAAGGCTGGGACTTTTTTCACTGGAGCACAGGAGGTTGAGGGGTGACCTTATTGAGGTTTATGAAATAATGAGGGGCATAGATAAGGTGAATGACAAGGGTCTTTTTCCTAGGGTGGAGGAGTTCAAAACTAGGGTCATATTTTTAAGATGAGACAAGAAAGATTTAAAAAGGGCATGAGAGGCAAACTATTTTACACAGAGAGTGGTTCGTGTGTGGAATGAGCTGCCAGAGCAAGTGGTGAATGCAAGTATAGTTGTTTTAAAGACATTTGGATAAGTTTGGAGGGATATAGGCCAAATGCAGGCAAGTGATACTAATTTAGTTTGGGAACATGGTCAGCGTGGCCTGGTTGGACCAAAGGGTCTGTTTCTATGCTGTATGACTCTATGACTTGGCATACAATTGTATAGGAAGACAAGGGGAGCCAATACATGGGAACACCACCACCTGCAAGTTCCCCTCCAAGCCACTCACCATCCTGACTTGGAAATATATCGCTGTTCCTTCAGTGTTGCTGGGTCAAAATCCTGGGATTCCCTCCCAAACATTATTGTCGGTCAACCCACAGCAGGTGGACTGCAGCTGTTCAAGAATGCAGTTCACCACCACCTTCTCAAGGGCAACTAGGGACAGGCATTGCCAGCCAGCAAGGCCCACATCCCACAAATGAATAAAAACAATTGTCTAGTTACAATCCTGTGATAAAGGTGTTCTATATATACACCATAGATAAGTGTGAGCTGTAAGGTTCAGCACCAATAATTGCAGATTGTACTAAGTAATACCTTAAATATCAATTAACTCCAAGGTGGATAATCATTAATGAATGCATTTTAGATCTATTGATGACAGCTTTTCTTCATGGGGGAGATGGTGTGTAGTGGTAATGACACTGGATTAGTAATCCAGAGGCCCTGAGCTCATGTTCTGACATAGGAACAAATGGCAGCTGGTTATTAAACTTATTTAATAAAATCTGGAATTATAAAGCCAGTCTCAATTATTGGTAACTATGAACTACCATTGGTTATTGTAAAAACCCATCTGATTCACTATGCTCTTGAGCAAGGGAAATATGCTGTCCTTACCTGGTCTGGTTTCCATATAACTCCAGCTTTATATCAATGTGGTTAACTCTTAAATGGCTGAGCAAGCCACTTAGTTCCAGGGCAATTAGAGATGGATGCTAGAAATGCCAAAAAATGCACAGAAAAAGAACTAATCTTGCACTATATTGCACATTTTCTCATTAATGTCTCCACTAGATAGTCAGATGATCTTGAAAATTCTGTTAACCTCTTTCCTTTAGTTAGGGGAAAGAGCTCCAGCAGGCAGTCCTGCAAAATTAACAAAGCAACCCCATTTCATAACACTTTCTAATGTAATAAAGCCTTGGGTGTAACATACAAACCATCTCTGATGCCAAAAACATGTAAAACATCTTCCTGTACCAAATCGGCTGCTGTAATATTTGGCATTGTGTGGCCTACACTACAATGGAGAAATTGTATAAAACATCACTGTCACACACCTTCCCCCCAATTCCCCCAATATTTAATAATCAGGTACTGAAATTGTTCCCACAGATGCTCTTACAGGAAGTGCTTCTGCATGGTACCATCTCCACTCCCTCAAAAAATGTCCTTCTGCAGATCATGCACAGCAACTCTGCCCCAAGATTCACATGATGAAATAGGCAAACAGCTGAAATGGATATGATCTTGTTGAAAGTAATGGGGTTATTCCTGAAACCCACACACAAAGTTAAACACTGTTTAGGTACTCTTGTAGCTAATTAGTCACACTGAATCCCAAGTATTTGCAGCAGCTTCAGGCATATAGTTTTCCAAATCTGTATTCAGGAGGGAGCTTCCAATTCAAAGAGAACAAACATGTAGAAAGCTGCTGGTAAAACCAAGAACAATAGATTAAAGCTTATATAAAATACCCATGCAGCTGTCCTGCTTATTTAGCTCTTTAGTAACGCCACATTTCCGTCTGTATCACCTTTAAGATCTCTAATATTTCTTCACCCGATCCCCAAATTTTCCCAAACAGCTGTGGGTAGCACAGAACTTGTCCTGATGTTTGAGCTGGCTTTAAACACAGGGAGCCTGTTTCTGAGCTGATCTTGTCCTAATCCAAGTCTGCAAACAGGTTTAAAACACTCCTGTTTCACCTAATCCTGAAATCTAAACCAACTTCCTAAAACCTTGGTACACCACAGTAGCAGGGAAAAAAAGGATTCTTGCAGTGAATTACAGTATTAAAAGAACTGTGTGTTCTTTAGATAAATCCTCACTGTTCTCTCTAAGCAGGCTCACAAAGATTTTTGTTCAGTCCTAAGTTTATTCAGGACCAAGATTCACATACCCTTTGGAAAGAGATAATGCCCACCAGTTCGGAAATGGGTAGTGAGGAAAGACAACACTAACTGTCTCCCCTTGTCAGTCAGTACACTAAACAATCAAAAGTGCATTTTTTCATCTTAAGGGAGCAGTTTCATCACACTAAGAATATTCAGGCAATGACACACCTACAATAACACAATTATAAAAGCAAACCATTGAAGCTGCAGGAAACCAAAATAAAAACAAAAAATGCTGGAAATGCTGAAGCAGTATTGGGGAGGCGATGGCCTAGTCGTATTATCACTGGACTGTTAATCCAGAGACCCAGATAATGTTCTGGGGACCTGGGTTTGAATCCTGCCATGACAGATGGTGGAATTTGAATTCAATAAAAATATCTGGAATTAAGAGTCAAGTGATGACCATGAATCCACTGTCGATTGTTGGAAAAACCCATCAGGTTCACTAAGGTCTTTTAGGGAAGGAAACTGCCACTCTTACCTGGTCTGGCCTACATGTGACTCCAGACCCACAGCAATGTGGTTGACTCTTAACTGCCCTGTGGGCAATTAGGAATGGGCAATAAACGCTGCCCAGCCAGCGACACCCTCATCCCGTGATTAAATAAAGAAAAAAAACAATCACTAGAAACATGAACGCTGTTTCTCTCCATGATGCTTCCTGACTTGCTGAGTGTTATCAACAAGCATGGGAATGATCACAACAGTCATTTCCACCTATATTAGATAACAATGAATACAAACTCCTTCAGAGGTATCCAGCATCACAGGTGCCAATCTTCAACCAATTCGATTCATTCTAAGTGGTATCAAGAAAGGGCTGAAGACACTAGGTACTGTTGTGGGATGTGACAACATTCCTGCAAGAGTACTAAAAATGTGCTCCAGAACTTGTTGCACTCCTAATGAAGCTGTTCTAATACAGCTATAAGACTGGCATCTACCTGATGATGTAGAAAATTACCCAGGTATGTCCTATACACAAAAAGCAGGACAAAGCCAACCTGTCCAGCTACCACCCTATCTGTTCACTCTCAATCATCAATAAAGTGAGGGAAGGTTTAATCAGCAGTACTATCAAACAGCACTTACTTAGCAATAACCTGCTAACTAACATTCACTTTGGGTTCTGCCAGGACTATTCAGCTCCTAACTTTGTTACAGCCTTGATTCAAAAATGGATAAAAGAGCTGAATTCCAGAGGTGAGGTGAGAGTGATTGCTCTTAACATTGAGGCTGTATTTGACTATGTGTGGCATCAAGGCGAAGCTGGAGTCAGGGAAAACTTTCCACTGGTTGGAGACATATCTTGCATAAATGATGATAGTTGTACTTGTTGGAGGTCAGTTATCTCAGCTCCAGGACATCTCTGCAGGCGTTCCTTATGACACTGTCCTAGGCCCAAACATCTGTAACTGATTCATCAATGACCTTTTCTCTGTCATAAGGTCAGAGTGAAGATGCTCATTGACAATGTTCAGTACCATTCACGATTCCTCAGATACTCAAGTAATCTATGTTCAAATGTACCAAGACCTGTACAGTATCCAGCTTTGAGTTAACATGAGGCAAGTAACATTAGCACCAAACAAAAGCCAGGCAATGACCATCTCCAGCGAGGGAGAATCTAACCATCACCACTTGACATTCAATAACACTATCATTGCAGAATGCCCCACTGTCCATACCCTGAAGATTATAATTGACCAGAAACTGAACTGGACTAGCCATACAAATACTGTGGCCACAATAGCAGATCAAAGTCTAGGAACCCTGCAGCACTAAACTCACCTGACTCCCCAAAGACTGCCCACCATCTTCAAGGCACATATTAGGAGTGTGATAGAAGACTCCCCATTTGCCTGAATTAGTGCAGCTCAAACAATACTCAAGAAGCTTGACATCATCCAGGACAGAACAGCCCACTTGATTGGCACCAAATCCACACACATTCACTCCCTCCACCACTGAAGCTCAGTAGAAATAGTGTGCACTATTAACAAGATGTCCTGCAGAAATTCAGCAAGACTCCTTAGACAGCATCTTCTAAACCAAAGACCAAGACCATCTAGAAGGCAGCAGATACATGAGAACTCCAATATCTATAAACTTCCCTCCAAACCACTTACGTTCCTGACTTGGAACTATATTGTTGTTCCTTCAGTGGCACTGTCAAAATCCTAGAATTCTGTACTCTTCTGCATTTTGGATGATCCTATACCAAATGGACTGCAGCAGTTCAAGAAGACAGCTCATCACGACCTTCTCAAGGGCAACTAGGGATTGAAAATAAATGACCACCTTCCATGAATACATAATAATCAATCAAACAATCAATCAATCCAACAAACAAACTTTGGCTCCACTCATCTCATACCCAGGAACATAGCAGAACAAATGGCATTGCTCATTTGGGAGCAGTAAAAAATAACAAAGCTTATACTTAAAAAGTTGTTAATTGTGTTCCTACCCCTGGAACAAGGGGGCCTGGATGCCTCCTCAGATATTTAAGCAGTCTATGTCCAAATGTAGCAAGATCTGTACAATATTTATATTTGAGCTAATTTGGCAAGCAACATTAGCACCACGCAAGTGCTAGGCAATAACCATCTCCAACAAGGAAGAATCTAACCATCACCCATTGACATTCAATAGCACTACCTGTTTAGAAAAATAAGAAAATTAATTTTAAAAAGTTGTTATTTGGCTGTAAAACATCTTGGAACCGCTTGTGATTGTGAAAGGTATTAAATGTTATGTTATGTCTCATGGGTCAGTATGTAAGTATGCATTTAAAATACATTCTCATGATATCATCACTGCAATGCAGCAATTGACCTGATCATTTAAAGCGCTCATACTCCATATTAACTTGGATCACTTGAAGCATTACAATCTACTAGAAGGATGCTCCTCTGTTACGACATTATAACTTAACATTAGCTCAGATACTCATGTGCCTGAGGAATGTAATGTTTGCACATAACAGGCAGTTGTAATAGATATCTGCTGGATTCCTCATTATCACAATATCCACAGCCAGTCTCTAATGTTATGGGAGATAACATATGCAGTGCTGCGTTAGATAAAATATCCTGTTGGAGGCAAAAACACACCATATCATATGTCACTCTTGTCACATTATAAAACCTTATGTAGTTGTGAAAGTCACTATGTAAATGCAAGACTTTCTTTCAACAACAGTTTGCATTTATATAGCACCTTTATCATTTTGAACTATCCTATGATAATTTGCAAAGAGAACTAGGAAGGCAGAGAGATTCAGGAAAGGAATTCCATATCTTAGAGTCTTGCTGGCTGAATACACGAGTGTCAATGGCATAATGATCATAATCAGGTATGTGCAAGAGCCCATATTAGGAAGAATATAGTTATCTGAGGGTTGTGGAACTGGAGGAGATAGGGATAAATTTGCAAACATTCGATCTGAGGAGAGGCAGTGGTAGTAACACTAAAGCTTCGTTGCCTCATATTGAAATGTGAATGTTTCCCTGACATAGAAACAAGGCAAATCTTTCAGTCACAGTCTCCATTTAAATTACACTTGCCCTATCTAAAGTCATATAAGAACCTATAATACAGATATTTTCCTATTTGGCACATGATGAAAAGTGCTTTCATCACCTTAAGAAATAAAATCAAACTCAAAGAATAATGAATCCGTATCACAGAGATATTAGAGCCGTGAAAAAAATATACTCCAAAGCTTCACTGAAATGATGTTGCAAATGTTATGAAGAAAATCTCAAAGAATTGAGGCTTTGTTCCTTGGAGTGAGAAAGATTGAGGGTTTTCTAATAGGGTTACACCCCAGAAGTGTAACCCATCTGGCACCACAATGCCAAAGTATCATGCATCTGTAAGACACAACAAATGTTAGTTCGTGCACTTCCCTTTTTCAGTGTTGATCTGTTCAAGGACAAGTTCTCAGTTCATTTCCTGATGTCCCACAGTCCTGTGCGTTTCTCTATAGTTGTTTGTATGAGCCTCTCATTTTCAACTTCAGTAAGTGACATGACATGGGAGATGGATACATGAGATGGCTTCCCGTTGCCTTCTTCATGTGGGTTTAAAATTCTCTTTACAAAAGATTGTCCCTTCATCTGTAAGCAGCTGGTCTCTCTCAAGGTTTTATCTCTTCTGCCATTACCACCAGAAATCTGCAGTTTTGCCATTGGCTGTGGCTCATAACCCTCAGCATTGGACTTTTATATGGTCTCAGACAATTTGCAAAAGGACAGGGTTGACCACGACTCTCTAAGCTCTCTAAGTGCCACACTTACTTGTTGCTACTCATATACAATTACAAACTACTCACTCACTCAATTTTCTTTCAGTAAAATTGCCACTTAACAATCAACAATTAACCAGAAAACTGATGAAAACAAACTGCTTAAATAATTTCTCCAGCTGCAATCACCTACCATTTTCTTTCTTTATACACATAATTATGATGACCTTCATTCTTCTTTGGGATGAGGTGCGATGAGCAGTGTATAATTTATATACAGATTAATATTGTTCAGATTTCAATATATTGACACATGGGTTTTGGTTTCTTTTGTGAAGGGTCTTCTTTAAAAGAAGAAAGGTTAGAAAATCCTTTTGGAACAGTGATGCAGTATTTGTCAGACAATATTTAACTGCAAATCCCTGTGGTGTTAATAGTAAGATGTTCATACAGTTTGAGTTCATGACAGGTAAAGAAGTAATGTTATAAACTTTGTTTTCCATTTAGAAGAATCTAGGGTGAGCAAGTTTTTTTTGTCAAATGTTCATTTCAGAAGTCAGAAGACACCAGTGTAGCATTTCGAAGCTAGTTTAATTTCATTTTTATGTATTTTAAGGCAGTTCAGAGACCAATTGCCTCAACAGAAAGGTTATGTTTGTGAAAATTCCAAACCAAGAACATTTTATTAGATATCTAAAGGTTATTAGAACTGAGATTTAAGTTCAGATTTATAGAAAACTTCATTTTGGCAGATTTGGGAAGAACTTATCAGATTGTCCCTAAGAAACTGTCTTGAGTCAGTTAAATGGAATTCTAAAGAGTTGAGAAATGAGGCATAATTTCTCTGGATTTGAATCTCTATAATGGATAGATATCTCAATGATAGTGTTGAGAAATGGGTTGAAGCTTTATTTTGTTGTATGCTTTAGACCTTGCCAATTGACATCAATGTTTAAATAGCTTGGTTTGTTCTTTCTTTTCATTTCTTCTTTTCTGGAGTGAAATTCTGTTTTGTTGTTAAAGAAAGTCTCTGGTTTCATGTAAATATCTCAGTGATTAACCACTCATGTTAACTACTTATGCAAAATGAAATGAAAATATGATCTATCAAGCCAGGTTTCATTCTAGGATCTGACTGGTCTGGTAGTACCATCAGTCAGGATCATAATACAGCACTCAAGTTAGTTCTGATGGAAGGCAATCTACTTGAAAAGTTAGGTCTACTTCTCTCTCACAGACACCGCCTGATATGCTGAGTATTTCATGGATTTTCTCTTTTTATTTCAGATTTCCAACCTCCACATTAGTTTGTATTTGTTCTAATTAATTAAAAGTATAATCACCAATGCAAGGAAGGAAACTTGGTATCAATTTGCACAGAAAGCTCTCACAAAGAGTCATTTAGGAGAAACTTCTTTACCAAAAGTGGGGTGAAAATGTGGAACTCACTACCACTGGAAGTGGTTGAAACAAATAGAACAGATCCAATTAAGAAGCAACTGGGACAGGCATATACTGGAAGGAGAAGGATCAGGACTGTAGTTTCAGATGGGAAATGATGGCAGCAAACATAACCATTAGCAGGGGCAGGTTGAGCTGAAAGCTGCTCAGCTATTTGCCGTATGAAATCCTATACAATATTTTATTGATAAAACTGGGGGCCTCAGGGAAAGAAGAAGGAATTTAGATGTATCTTTAGTAAATTTTGTAAGGGGTGAGTAAATGGTGTTGAGTATTAGTAAGGGTATGTGACAGATTCAGTATAGAAGTACTAGGTGAAATATTGCCTCAGTCAATACGTTGTGTCACAGGGACCATTTCATATCACATTTAGGCTGGAATAGAATCATCAGAAATCACACCTCAGGTCCTAGAAAACCTATGAACACTATAGGAGATCTGTTGATTTTAGCTCTTGAATGATCAAGATGAAATGAACAGTGTGTAATGAGATTAATATATTTCCTCTGAAGAGATTCTGATTCAGTTCATCCAAATCCATCTGGTTATTTATTCCCCATTGCTTTAATTCCCTGCATGATCTTACAGCAAGTAGCCTATTTGAGAAAATGAGTAAGCTGCACATACTGAGCCATGCATTTGCCGTGAGCACTTTTGGTTAGAGTTGCACAATAAACACTATCATATTTCCTCATTTTGAACTTAATTCACCTCCTTCTGTCAAATCCTAATACGTAATCAGGTCCCAGCAAGTACAACTCAACATCCATCCTTCCTTCTAATTATCAAACTGGTGTTTAACGTTGGATTAGAATGTGCCACAACAGGAAACTGAATCCTTTTTATACTTTCATAAATCAATTATAAAAAGATGTCCTCATTAACTGTAAATGTTATTTACTTTTGAGGTTTTTCCAAACTAATTTCCAAGAGTTTTAGAAGACAGAGATTTAACTTCAACAGATGAGACATCAGAAAAGAATAAAATTATTGCTGCAAATTTACATCCGAGCTGTAAAACACTATTATTGGGATGGTGTTACATTGCATTGTAAAAAGAAAGACAAACAGTTCTACAACACCTTTCACAACCTTAAGACGTTCCAGAGTGCTTCATAGCCAACTAAGTATTTTAGAAGAGTAGTTACATAGCAATGCAGGAACTACACTTACTAGCATAAACAAGTTAAAGAGTTCAAACAAAATTCCTTTGGATATATTTTAATTAAGTTAAAGAAAATGTATTTCTTTCAAAGGACAGATTTGTTAAATCAGTGAACAACTAATAACATTAACATTCACAGTTTAATTATCTCAGTTGAACAATTTTGCCTTAGTGTTGTTGTATTAAATCTACCAGATAGGAATGAAAACTGCAGAAACCTATAAACTTCTAACAGCATATTCAACTGTAATTGCTAATTCAATCTGTGTTTGTAGCTGCACTAATAAAAGAATGGAAGAACTTAGACTGCCACAGCAAATATCATCTTAGGACAAAGCACTTTAGATAAACAATGAGACACTTTTCTGAAATGTAGGGAGGAACCTTATAAGAGCCTGAGTGATATGGGGCCCACATGAAATGTGTGGCACAATCGGGTAACAAATCCAACGAGGCCCATCTCGACATCGAGATCATCCTGCTCCAGCTTTTATGCTTTTCACAAGCGATGTGGTAAGATTCTTAGGAGGCAGCAATGAGATGTCAGTTGGCTGTCATTACTGCTTGTTAGATATCTTGTTGATGCTACAACTCATCTGATTAATATTCAAACTCCCATCTTAACAAACTTGCCAAACAAGCTAGACATTGGGAAAACTTAATAAGGAGACTAGGGTGAGTATCTGGCAGATTCAGCTCACCTCTTGCTCCGAATGACCACCAGGTTGGCAACCACGCATCAATATCTCAGGTCTCATGCACATCACATCCAGGGACATGGGTATCTGACATATGCCAGCCGTTAAGATCCCTCATGGTACATGTCTGATCCACTTACAGGACACTTCTGCACATTATTGCTGCACCTCAGGCTGTACTGGCGATTCTCAGTGTAATGCTGCAGCAAGGACAGCGTGCTCAGGGACCCACACCCAGTTCATGGGCTGGACCAAACTGCATCTCCGAGCTCTCTGATAAAAGTAAAATTCTGCAGATGCTGGAAATCTGAAACAAATGCAGAGAATGTTTCAGTTTCTGAAGAAGCATACCAGATTCAAAAGATTTGCTCCATTACCCTCCATAGATGCTGCAGACCTGCTGACTTTTTCCAACATTCTCTGTTTGTTTGTCTCCAGGCTCTTTCCTGCTTGCATAGTGCTCACTCTGAGCCTACCTGGATACTCACAGCATCCTTGCCTTGCATTGCCTTACCTTTTTGTGCTTTGTCCATGCAGCCAGAGCTATTAGGTTCAAATCACTGCTGTCTTGCTATGTCAGTGCAGACTCAAAGCCAGGAAGCTTGTCATAGATGTCAGCAGGCCATCTGAGGGATCGTCATTGCGCAAGGGTTTCTGGTACAGTATGTCAAAGGCAGCCTCCAGTATCAGTCCAGATGCTGCCCAGGTAGTTATAGTCAAGATTCTCTCATCATAAGCTGTGAGGAGCCGAATGGTGGAAGCATAACACCTGTTTTGACTCTTTTTGCCCTATTATGGGTTGTTTATTTCATATAATGACAGAGAGGTGGCTATTACAGCAGATGAAAGTGGGTGGTACAGCAATTCCTGTTGGTGCAGATGGGGAGGTAACCCAAGTGAATGAGTAAACGCTGACTCAGACTTAGCCATAAAAACATAACATTCAGCCTGTAGTCACTATGTTAATGTAGGGAACACAGCAGCCAACTGAGCACAACAGGATCCCACAAACAGTAATGTGATAATGACAAGTTTTTTTTAGTGACGTTGTTTGAGGGTTAAAAACTGACCAGGGCACTGAACAGCAGTATTCCCACTAACTTGTTCAATGAGCCGCTCAGGTCTCCAAGACCCATATGTAGCAGTGACCTTCGGAACAGGAGATCAATTCCATGATCGGCATGCCGTCGGAACAATGGTGCAGCAATGCGTATAGCCGCACACCTTAAAGGGAACATGGTGCAGAGCTGGATGAACACAGCAGGCCAAGCAGCATCATAGGAGCAGAAAAGCTGACGTTTCGGGCCTAGACCCTTCATCAGAAAGGT
>NC_063355.1:40929857-40943035 GCF_021869965.1 Rhincodon typus | reverse complement strand
TTTCTGCTCCTATGATGCTGCTTGGCCTGCTGTGTTCATCCAGCTCTGCACCTTGTTGTCTTGGATTCTCCAGCATCTGCAGTTCCTACTATCTCTCACCTTAAAGGGAATATTGCTGAGGAGAGCTCGCCCACTCTTGGAATCTTAAAATCTTACAGTCCATCATTTCTATCCATCCAGCCCATTGAGTCTGCGCCAACAAAATAAAATTCTGAATCTACACTAGTCCCAATTTCCAGCAGTTATTATGGCATTACAAGTACTTTTTAAAGGTTGTGATGTTTCCTGCCTCAGCTACTCCCCTAAGCAGTGCATTGAAGACACACAATCACCCTCTGGGTGAAAAACATTTTGCTCAAACCCCTTAACCCTTCTGCCTTTCACCTTAAAATTAAGTCCCCTTGTTATTAACCCTTTAACTAAGGAGAATGGCTGCTCTCTATCCACCCTGTCCATGCCCCTCATGATCTTATACGTTTCAATGAGGTTCTTTCTCAGTCTTCTCTGCTTTGAAGAAAACAACCCAAGCTTAATCACTTTGTTGCTAAACTGATCCATCCCAGGTAACATCGTGGTGAATCTCCTCTGCACCCCTGCAGCAATCACATCCTTCCTATGGTGCAGTGATCAGAACTGCACACAATATTCCAGCAGTTGCCTAACCAATGTCCTGTACAGCTCTAAATTAACCTCCCTGGTCTTATATCCCATGCCATGACTGATAAATACAAGTATCCCGTATGCCTTCTTAACTATCCTATTAACCTGCCCCTGCCTCCTTCAGGGATTGGTGGACAAACATGCCAAGATCCTTCTGTTCCTCTGAGCTTCCTCATGTCCTGCCATTCATTGAGTACTCCCTTGCTTTGTTACTTCCTCTAAAGTGCATAACCTCACAGTAATCAAGGTTAAATTCCATCTGCTACTGATCTGCCCATCTAATCAATCCATCTATATCCCCCTATAACTTAAAACCTTCTTCCTCACCGTCAACCATCCAGCCAGTCTTCATGTCATCAGCAAACTTACTTATCATACTCCCACATTTTCTTCTATATTGTTTATTTATGTCACGTACAATAAGGGACTCAACTGACTACCGATCCCTGTGGTACACCTCCTGTCACACTAACAGCCTTCCACCACCATCATCTGTCTCCTACCATTAAGCCAATTCTGGATCCAACTTGTCAAATTACTTTGGATCCCAAGTGTTTTTACCTGCTTTATCAGTGTCCCATGTGGCTTATTGTCCATATAAATTACATGAACTGCACCACCCTCATTTACAATCCTGGTCAACTCCTCCTTTGAAATTCTATCAAATTTGACCGACATGACCTCCCTCTGACAAAGCCATGCTGACTATCCCTGATCAAACTTTGCCTCTGCAAGTGGAGATTAATTATTTTCTTCAGACTTTTCTCCACAGTTTTCCTACCCTACCACCACCTCTTATTTGCCAACAGATCATTTGCATTCACCTAAGGTGTAACAACTCAGATGAAAGAAGAAACTGCTAACAGTACAGCACTCCTTTCGTACTGTACTAGCTGTAGATTTTATCCTGACAAATCTTAACAAGTGTCTCTTAATTTGATTAGTAGGTGGGCTAATTTATGTAAACATGCATTACAAAGCAACAAACCTTAACATACTGTTAACAGTACCTGCAAATTTTAATACCACTTTTCCAGCTTTGATCACCTCTCTGCTGTCTTCTATGACCTGCAAAACAAAAATAAATATCTCTAACATAGTCTTATTGATTGAAATATGTAAGATTTTTATGAATGGAAAGAATGAATTAAAACAACACAAAGCCTCCTTCTGCCCATTATTGGCTTTTAATTAATGAAAACTAGAATTCCTTAGTTAACTTTAACTATTTAGGATAAAACCAAGAACTGTAGATGCTGGAAATCTGAAATTAAAAACTCAGCAAGTGCAGCAGCATCTTAAAAATGTTCACTGGACTCAGAACATTAACTCTGCTTTCTCCCCACAGATGCTAACAGATCTGCTGAGTTTCACCAGCAATTTCCATTTTTTTTTAGGATTTTTTAAAAAACTACCTACATGTTCTCCAGTGTGTGGGAAGTACCTTGACAATTGAGAGTTTGGTTGGAGTTTATAGTTATCTGATGCATTTAGTGGTTGCTCAGAACAGTTTTATCTTTCAATGGACAAACTGAATGATGGTAGATGCTGAGTAATCCTCTCAAACTAATATCCTTAGGGCAAGGAAATCTGCCATCCTCACCTGGTCTGGCCTACATGTGACTCCAGACCCTCAGCAATGTCAACTGCCCTCTGAAGTGGCCTAGCAAGCCACTCAGTTGTATCAGTTGCTATAAGGTCTCAACAAAGAAATAAAACCAGACAGACCGCCTGGCATTGGTCTAGGCACTGGAAATGACAACAGCAAAAATAGGTCTGTCAACCATGCAAAGGTCTTCCTACTAATATCAGGGGTTTGCGCCAAAATTGGGAGAGTTGTCTCTCGGATTAGTCAAGAAACAGCCTGACATAGTCATACTCATGGAATGATATCATATAGGCATTATCCCAGACACCACCATCACCAACCCTGGATATGTCCTGTCCCACCGGCAGGACAGACCCAGCAGAGGTGGCAGCACAGTGATATACAGTCAGAAGGGAGTTGCCCTGGGAGTCCTTGACATTGACTCCAGATGCCTGAAGGCTCATGGCTTGAGATTAAACATGGGCTACGAAATCTCCTGTTGGTTACCACATACTGTCCTCCCTTGGCTGACGAATTAGTGCTCTTACATGTTGAACAACACTTGGAGAATGCATTGAGGCTGGCAAGGGTGCAAAGTGTACATTAGGTGGGAGATTTCAATGTCCACCACTAAGAGTGGCTCAGCAGCAGCATTACTGACTGAACTGGTTGACACAGCTGCTAGAATGGGTCTACAGCAAGTGGTGAGGGAACCAACAAAACGGCAAAATATACTTGATCTCATCCTTACTAATCTGCTTGCTGCAGATGCATCTGACCATGATAGGATCAGTAAAAGGGACCATAATACAGTCCTTGTGGAGATGAAGTACCGCCTTCACATTGAAAATGCCCTGCATCTTATTGTGTGGAAGTCTTATTGTTCTAAATGGGACAGACTTTGATCAGATCTAGCAACTCAAGACTGGGAATCCTTGAAGTGTTGTGGACCATTGACAGGAGCAGAATTGTACTCCAACACAATCAACAACTTCATGACCCAGCAAATCCACTGCTTAACCATTATCATCAAGCCAGGGGATCAACCCTGCTTCTGTGGAGACTGCAGGACTGCATGCCAGGAACAGCACAAGACATAGCTAAAATTGAAGTATCAACCTGGTGAAGCTACCAAACTGCTTGTCTGTCAAACACCATCAGCAGCAAATGATAGATACACCTAAGCAATCCCACAATCAACAGGTCAGATCTAAGCTCTGCAGTCCTGCCACATTCAGGTGCGAATGGTGGTGGACAATTAACAACTCACTGGAGGAGGAGGCAACACAAATATCCCCATCATCATCGATAGAAGAGCCCAACACATCAGGCTGAAGCATTTGCAGCCAGAAGTGCTGAGTAATGATCCATCTCGACCTCCTCCAGTGGTCCTCAGACCTTTTACTGACAATAAGCCTATCTCAAAAGAAAAGTACCTCATCCTGCAAGGGAAGTACATTATGGTTATACCTTTGTTCAGTTGTGAACAATAATTATTGTTCTAACATTACTCAGATAGTCTCACAGCTCCCTGTTTAGTTGTGAAAAAATATCAGACTCTGTACTGTATAATGCTTGTTTAGGTTTTGAATTATGAATATTATCACAGGAGCACTCTGGGCTAACTAATACATGTATAAAATCATTTTTTAACATTAAACTCTTTTGGCGACTCTCACATTTATGTTCTATACTGCTTAAATAGAAAGGTACTAATAACAAACTGGCACAATCTGAAATCAATATTGCACAATAAGTGAAAGCACCTGAATCTTAGGCATGTTTTCAGAGATGGTTCTTTTCATTTGATTAAGAAACAATTCTGTAAGACTAGAACAGTTCAGTGCAAGTAAAGCAGCCATGAAAGAAAATAAAGCAAGAATTTAAATTAAATCTTAGAACAAGGAAAGCAAATTTATGTTTGGCAGCTGCTTGCACTGCAAATCATTTGAAGAAATCCTCCCACAAAACAGGAAATTGAAGGCATGCCTCTTATCAGTTCTTCTACGGCCTCCTTTATAATTAAAAGTGTATTTGTAATATATGGTATATAGACCCTTGTCAGCTGGGAATAGGGACAGAGCAAACTGTTCCACAAAGACGATTGCCATCAACCCTTTCACTACCACAATTGCAAATCTAAAAGAAAATCCCAATCAATTCCATACAAAAGCAAAATACTGCAGATGCTCAAGATCTGAAATAAAAACAGGAAGTGCTGGAGAATCTCAGGAATTTTCCAAAGAAGAGTCATTGGACTTGAAATACGAACTCTGTTTCTTTCTGTACAGATGCTGGCAGACCTGCTATGTTTCTCCGGCACTTGCTGTTTTCATTTCCCATCCAAGCTCATTTCAGAGTAGGTCCTGAATTTTCAGAACAACTGAGACAGTTTCTGGCTTAGCAAAAACTGCACCAGAGCCAGGAATCCTAAAGTCCTGCCACCAAATCAGCCAGCCATTATTTTTTCTGGGGGAAAAATGTATTTGTAAATCTGAGATCATGGAGGCAACTGCACATGTAAAAGTGAAATTTCCTTCAATCACATCAAATTTTTGTTTGTGAGCTTTGTGGATATTATGCTTTTCAGGAGAAGGTCTAATTTTTTCTTGTGAGAGATTGGGCACCCTTTTTGAAATGTGAACTACTCTTTTGGATTGACCAAAGCAACCCTTTAGGAAAGTAAGATGTCGTTTGGATAAGGTGTCCTTTGGGAAAGATCAAGTGGTTTCTGGGCAAGATAAAAGTAGATATGAAAGTATATAAAAACTAGATAAGCTCACTGGAACTGTTAAACTCATTCAAGCTAGTAATGTGGTTGACTCTTAACTGCCCACTTGAATGGGCAATAAATGCTGGCCTTGATAGCTATGCCCTCATCCTATGAATGAATTAAAATACTGTAGAGTTGTTTAAGTTTCTTAATCTTCTGAGCTTTGAATCATTTTAAAAATAAAAACTCTTTGCAGTTTAAAGAAAATCAGAGCTTCCTATCTTACTGTTTGTTGACACAAGATTGAAAGGAATCATTATGACATTTGGCTGCCTGGCAGATTTCCACCTATAATTATCACAGTGGGATGCCTGTCAGTTCATAGTTTGATTAATGTTGTAGGGCTATGAATGAAAACACTTGCTATTATAATGGGTTAATTAGTTGAAGAAAGTTAAACCTAATGGATTGTTTAATCAATGAGAATTTTTTTTGAATATTGAATTCATCAATAAATATTTAGAGCTTTTTATAATTAATATCAGAATGGGCCCAGAAGTGAGCCCTTGGTGGATACTTGGTGAGTTGGCATGGAGTGTGTAAGGTCAAAGTTTGGTGCAAAGTGGGATGACAATCAATTGACACAGAGGATATAGTGGGCCATGGAAGAGTACAGGCACATACATTGGCATGGAGTGTATAGGAGCTGTGGAGAGTATGGGGGAAAGTGAGGATTGAGAGCTGTAGGGCCTTTTCTCATTAGTGACCTTTTTTTCTGGGGCAAAGTTTTAGATCATTAAGACGAGCCTTTCACACCAACTGCCTTGGTACCTAGCAGCCACTGTGGCTGCCTCCACAATATCTCTGGGCCTGACTCCTGTTAGCACTTACCTCCATTCCTCCCACACTTGTACCAAAATTAGAGCATCAGGAGCATTTTCTCCCAGGTCAATTTTGTAGGGTCTGAAAATTTCCCAACTCCTTACTTGAAAGCAAAATTCAGGCCTAGGTGTTTCCCTTCCCATCTGTCAACAAGAAATGAATGACACAGGTCACTCTGACATAACTGTTGCTGTTGATGTTGTAGATGCCCAGGAGTTTGAAAAGCAGCATATGTACATGGTCTAAAGTATGCATAGTGACTTGAAAATATTAGCACACTAGACCTAATAAAACACTGAGAAACGAGCAAACCTAAGCACCAGGCTGCCGAGCTTGAGCATGGAAAGTGATTTGTTTATTGTAATAGTGCTTTAAAGTATCAGGGCACCATGTCCAACATGTGATTGCTTTTCAGTTGGATTTAGGGGACAGGGTGATGGGGGAAGATGAGGTGTGTAAAAAAGAGAAGTAAAAAAAATTGCTAAAAGGAAACTTGAGCAAGGAAAAAAATTCTGCTGAAGTGAAAGCCGAGCTGGTGGATCTCAAACAGCAGCAAGGGTACAACAGGTTGCAAGACTAGAAGTGGAATATTTGGCCAAACCCGATTATTATTGACTAGCTTTCGGCTGGAAATGCTTGAGATATGCATGTGAGGATAGGAATAAGCTCTGCTATGTTTTGTCCTTGACTGAATAAGTTGGTAGATGCCTACCTTCAGTGTTCTTGCACAAACAATACATGAGGTCCTAGAGTGTGTCCAGTGCCTGCAGAATTCTTCCCTCATACAAAATAATGCCTTGGGGTATGCCAGGAAGGAGTGTAGTAATGCAAGAACTATAGTCTTGTGAGTGAACAGAAATTGGTTTTATTGAACATAGCTATATTACTGAGGATGATAAAAGAAAGCAGCTCTACAAACCCATAGAAACAAAGCAAAGGAGCAGGAGTAGGCCATTTGGTCCTTCGAGCTTCCTCCACCGTTCAAAAGAGTAAACAGTCTTAGCACGAACTGAATACTTGGTGGTTAAAAAAAGGCAAGAAGTTAATATGTGGAATCTCTGTGGTACAAACGCACACTGATTATCCAACGCAGTACCTGTGATCCAGCTTTCTCCCTATACTCTTTGTTCCTGCTAGTCTTAAGAACTATATTTAGCTCTTTCTTGAAAACAATCAATGTTTTGGTTTTAATTGCTTTCTGTGGCAGAGAATTCCATAAGATCACCACTCTCTGGGTGAAGAAATTTCTCCTCATCTCAGTCCTAAATGGCCTACTCTCTATCCTTAATGTATGACTCCTGGCTCTGGTCTCCTCAGTCATCATGAACATCCTTGCTGTGTTTACACTGCCTAATCCTATTTGATTTTTATAGGCTCCAATTGCACTTGATGACATCATTGTGACAGATACTTACAGTAAAAATATAATTCCTCTTACTCTACAGAGAAGGGAGAAGACTGGCCAAAAGACAGAAAATTGAAGAAAAAAATGTAACGGTTACTAAATAGATTTTGCACAGCTGCCTGTAAAGCAAGTAGGTCCTACTCATCTGGTCAGCAATTCTTGTAGGGGGATGGGTGAGGAATAGGTGCGGTGGACAACACATCTTTGAAAGGACCAGATTCCTGGGAGTGACGGCTAAAAACTGCTGAAAGCATACATGCTTATTTTTCTCCTGGAAAAGGCAAACTATTTTATAAAGATGATGTTTGCTCACTGGGGGAGGGTAATCTCCCTATCTCTGTTACACACCTCTTTGTATCTCCTTTGAAAAGGTAACTATCTTAGCACGAACTGAATACTTGGTGGTTAAAAAAAAGGAAGAGGTTAATATGTGGAATCTCTGTGGTACAAATGCACACCCAGAAAAAGACTTAATGCCACCATCATAACTGTGTTTATTATCTCTTTCAGTATCCTTTGTTCTTCAAGTTATACCAACAGTGAGCATTATAGTTATTTTCAATGATTGGTGTTGTTGCTATGCTATCATTCTAACAGTGAGGAGCACATGATTTTTACATTCTAAGGCGCTGGAGTGCAAGTGAAATCGATAACCATTTTGGCCAGGCATGTAAAACAGCAACTTATATTTACATAATGGCTTAAAGTTGTAAAATGCCCCAAAGCATTTCATGGGAACATTATTTGACACCAAGCCACATGAGGCATTATTATGGCAGAAGATCACTAGGTTGATCAAAGAGATAGGTTTTAAGCAGTATTTTAATGGAGCAGGGTTTTAGGGAGGTGCAAATTTTCAGACAGCGAATACCAGAATTTAGGGCTGAAGGCACGGCTACCAATGGTACAGCAATGAAAATCAGGTATGTGCATAAGGACGAATGTAGAGATTTTGAACATCTTCAGGGCCGGTGGAATATACAGAGATATGTAGGGGTAAGATCATGGAGGAATTTGAAAATGAGGATGAGAATTTTAAGATTGAAGGTGGGAGACAAAATTTAAAAAAAAGACAAGGACTTGCTGTAAGTTAGGATTTGGATATCAGAACTTTGGATGAACTCAAGATAAAGGAGAGTGCCTGGTGGTTATAGTTTGCTTGGAAAACAACGGAATAGTTGGATCGAGAGGTAACAAAGACCGAATTCATGGATTCAGAAGCAAATAAGCTATGGGAGCAATGGAGAGGATCTATGGTAGAGGTGGAAGTAGACAGTCTTGGTACTAGAGAGGGTCTGGGGTCAGAAGCTTAGTTCAGGGTCAAATGGGATGGCAATGATGCAACCGTTCTGGTTCAGCCTCCAACAGTGAGAAGAGAAATGAGTGGAGTGGGTGGTTAGGAAATGGATTTTGTTGCCAGAAACTAAAACAATGACTTCAACATTTCCAATTTTTAATTGGAGAACTTTTCTGCCCATCCAAAAGAACTATTAGTACAGTCACACAAAGCCCACAATACACATTAGCTTTCCTGTTGCTGTGACCATAGAAAGGGGCACCTGTGAAGGACAAAAGGTGATCTTAAATGATGGTGGTCAAAGTACAGTATAATATTGTGGAGTTTTGCTAAAATAAGTTTGGGAACAGAAACTCAGAAAAAAACTTAATGGAACTTTCCCTTGTGCACTAAATTAATTATGTGAAACCCATCATTTGAAAGAATGTCATGGATGGAAGAAAATGAGTTATGTTTCAGTTATAAGGAGGGGACATTTTTACCCTGGAGTGTAGGAGGCTAACAGCTGACGTTATTAGAGGCTTGTAAAATCAGGAGGGGCATAGATAAGGTGAATAGCCAAGGTCTTTACCCCAGGGTGGGGAAGTCCAAAACTAGAGGACATAGGTTTAAAGTGAGAGGGGAAAGTTTTAAAAAGGGACCCGAGGGGCAACTTTTTCACACAGAGGGTGGTGCACATATGGCATGAGCTGCCAGAGAAAGTGGTAGCGGTGGGTACAATTACCACATTTAAAAGACATATAGACAGGTATGAATGATTTACTTATTGTCACATATATCTTGAAGATACAGTGAGATACAATAAGGATTAAAAGAAATTAGTTAAATAAGAGTTCATCTTCGCTAAATTTATTGCTTAAATAGAATTGCAGATCATACAACATACAGGAGGCCATTTAACTCATCGGGCTGAATTTTCCAAAGATTGGCTGAGTGTTAATTTCAAGCATTTTAATGGGGGGTTTCTCTCCATGAACTCTACTGTGTTTTCTCAGGTAATTCCCTGCAGCTCACCCTGTTATATATGCCCCCGCTCACACTAACATGCACTCAGCAATGGTGGAATTACTTGCCAGTTTTAGGATTCCTACCACAATCTTTAAAGACCAGCCATGTACGAGGTTAATTGCTGCCAGTCTGGAGTTGCTCTTCACAGTACACATAATGGGAACGGAATGTAAATCTTCTGAGGGCACTGAAGTGGCATTGGTGACACCTCAGTGCAAATACAAGTTTACATTTGTAAATTTATTGCTATTTTACAGTCTAATTTATTGTAACTTGATTCTTGTAACTGCAGCCAGAAGAATCAAGTGACATAATTATCCATCCTTTGCGCAGTGATGCTGTAAGATCCGAGTCAGTGCAAAGTGCGAAAAGAGCAAACAAGAATTCCTGAGATATTCCTTGGTCCAGTCCATGTGATGAGTGCTGGTCCCAGCATGCTAAATGTCCTGGCAGCACTATTACAATGAAAGTTGTCACTGTGCTCCAAAGTGATTTCCATGGGGGTTTCAGATGGTCATGACTCATGTAATGTACCCTAAAGTGTTGGGAACTGTTAACCAAGAAGGTGACCTGCAGGAGTAAGAGGTGAGCTGGTGCTGCTAAGTATCCACTCCGAATTTCATGTCGGGAATTGCTGCTGTCTAGTCTTCATCTGGCATGTAGGAGAATAGGGCATTGCATATAAATGAAGTGAAATTAGGTACTAATAGTATCCTAATACATAAACATCAGTGTCTCACTGTTCGCTAGAAAAATTCTCATCTTGCTGTTCAAAACCTAGGTGCAGATTTGGGCCATTTCTTTCTCAATGTTGTGAATCTCATTTTTCCAAACTTGTTATATTTTCCTGACTGACCGTTCATTGTTCACATTGTTCAGGGGCTGGGGACATTCAGTCCACTGTGTCTGTACCAGTAGCTTGAAACTCAATCCTGTTAGTCCCGTTCCTCCACTCTTTTCCCAAGGATTGCAATCTTCTTTCCAACAAGTATTTAGAAAAATCCCATCTGAAGCCCAGCAGTGAATCCGTATTCATCATGCTATCAGACAAAGTTTTCCAGTTCCTAAATGTGTTGCATAAAGATATTTTTTCCTCAAATTGCCTTGATTCCTTTTGCCAATCATCCTAAATCTGCACTCGCTGGTTATCAACCCTCCAACCATTGATGGACACTTGAATAGTTTAAAGATTTAATAAAAACATATTCAATAATTCTACTCCTTCAACATCAGGCCTCACTTGTTTATTTTCAACAGGAAGAAAAGGCAACCTGATGGATAGAGGTGTTATTACAGGGATAATATATGTGTAATGATACATATTTGACTAATTTCTCCCGTAAGGCAAGCTTTTTAGCTCAGCCATTCAGAGGAAGAGAGCAAGATCCCGGCACAAAAAAAAGGGCATTAGAAGATTCTCCAACTCACCTCTTCAACATAATTTGCCTTACGTCATCCATTTCTATCCCTTCTAACTAATTTACCTAACTTATGAGATTCATGAAAGATGTTTAAAATTTGCTCATCTGCTGTAACTGAGATATAAAGGTGGGAATTTGGACAGGAGTTGCTTTCAGATTGATGTACAGGTAATATAGTTTATAGTACAGAATGTACATAATGAAGCCATGCAAGGCATAGAAGTAAGTTTCTCATGAAACACTGACAAAACTATCCACTAAATTAACCTTCATCTGCATAAATGGGAGGACATGGGCTTACATCAACACAGCTGACATGCTGCTACATATTCCTTCTTTTTGATTTTTCCAGAATTTTGAGTTGCATGCTGCAGGCAGTGATACTCTGTCATTTTTCTGCAGTTCCATGTGTACATAACAAAGTATTTTGATTCATATATTGTTTCAGTTGTTTACTCAGAATAAATGCAACAGGTTTTGACTTGCTTTACTCGCTGTGTGGGTTGAGTGCTCTTCCATTCATTTAACCCTTTAAAGAAAGAGAAAGATTCGCATTTATAATAATGCCTTTCAGAATATCCTAGCACCGTTCCTGACCTTGGAATATTACAAAGCACTTTTTAGCTGATGAATACATTCAAAATGCAGCTATTATTGTAATTTAGGAAATCCAGCATCCAATTTGTACAGGGCATGCACCCATCAGCACACTTAACACAAGTTTGACATCTTTCATGGCTGGTGGGGTCTGCAGGGGCAGGAGTATGTAGAAAATATATACATTTAATAATATTGTTATTTAATTTAAATTACCTTTGTGTTATAGTTTGTCATTTTTTAATTAAAAAGAGGCACTTCGGTTTTGATATAGGGCAACACATTAGTCCTTATGCTTTTACAAAGAAAACCACACCCTACTTTCTTGTCATAAAAATAGAAAATATCCAAAAGATTTTGGTAGCATCTTATTTATTTGTTATGGGATGTGGGTGTCATTGGCTAGACCAACAAATATTGCTCACTTCTATTACCCTTGAGAAGATGTTGATGAGCAGTGGCCTGCCTTCTTGAATTGCTGCAGTCCTCAGGGAATCAGAACACTCACACTTAACATCCGAACAAAGAAGAAATAATAACAGAAATCCACAGCACATCACTTGATGCTTCCACAGTTGCAATACTAGTGGAATCTTTGTCTAAAGACATCCTTCAGCAATTACTGCAGGACCTGAAGAACTGTGAATGCTATTTATTGCATTTCAATTAATCGATTGGCATGAGCAACACAGCCCAGCTGATCTCTTTTTGTGAGCATTGTTTAAAGATATTACAACTAAAGAAGTCCTACTCACCCTTTTGCCCTTGAAAGAGAGAACAAGAGGTGAGGATATCTACAATGGATTCAAAAGATTTATGCTTGAGAAATACATTCTGATAGGCATGGCTCATTGGTCTAGGAGTATGCTCCTTGCTTAGAATACTGTACAGTGGTGATGTGTGAGAGGTCCCAAGTTCAACTCCCAGTCAAGCCTAGGTTTCTTGCTTCATTTGTGAGAGGAATTACAGGAGAGGTAAGTGAAAAATATTTTGCAATGATCTTTGCGTCCTCACTGTCCACTGGAGTAGTACCAGATGATTGGAGGGTGGCAAATGTTATACCCTTGTTCAAGAAAGGGAATAGGGATAACCCTGGGAATTACAGACCGGTCAATCTTACTTCTGTGGTGGGCAAATTATTGGAGAGGATTCTAAGAGATAATATTTATGATTATTTGGAAAAGCACAGTTTGATTAGGAATAGTCAGCATGGCTTTGTGAGGGGCAGGTCATGCCTCAGAAGCCTTACTGAATTCTTTGAGGATGTGACAAAACACATTGATGAAGGCAGAGCAGTGGATGTGGTGTATATGGATTTTAGCAAGGCATTTGATAAGGTTCCACTTGGTAGGCTCATTCAGAAAGTAAGGAGGCATGGGATTCGGGGAAATTTGGCTATCTGGATACAAAACTGGCTGTCTAATAGAAGGCAGAGGGTGGTAGTAGATGGAAAGTATTCAGCCTACAGCTCGATGACCAGTGCTATGCCGCAAAGATCTGTTCTGGGACCTCTGCTCTTTGTGATCTTTATAAATGACTTGGATGAGGAAGTGGAAGGGTGGGTTAGTAAGTTTGCCGATGACACGAAGGTTGGTGGAGTTGTGGAC
>NC_063355.1:40928553-40929847 GCF_021869965.1 Rhincodon typus | reverse complement strand
TTGAATGCAGAATACAGGGTTAATGGCAGGATTCTTGGCAGTGTGGAGGAACAGAGGGATCTTGGGGTCCACGTCTATAGATCCCTCAAAGTTGCTACCCAAGTTGATAGGGTTGAAAAGAAGGCGTACGGTTTGTTGGCTTTCATTGGCAGGGGAATTGAGTTTAAGAGCCGCGAGGTTATGCTGCAGCTCTATAAAATTCTGGTTAGACCACACTTGGAATATTGTGTTCAGCTCTGGTCACCTCATTATAGAAAGGATGTGGAAGCTTTAGAGAGGGTGCAGAGAAGATTTACGAGGATGCTGCCTGGACTGGAGGGCAGGTCTTATGAGGAAAGGTCGAGGGAGCTAGGGCTTTTTTCATTGAAACGAAGAAGGATGAGAGGTGACTTGATAGAGGTGTACAAGATGATGAGAGGCATAGATAGAGTGGATAGTCAGAGACTTTTTCCCAAGGCAGAAATGAGCAGTACGAGGGGGCATAATTTTAAGGTGATTGGAGGAAGGTATAGGGGAGATGTCAGAGGTAGATTCTTTACACAGGGAGTGGTGGGCATTTGGAATGCGCTGCCGGCAGTGGTAGTGGAGTCAGATACTTTAGAGACTTTTAAACGACTCTTGGATGGGCACATGGAGGATAGTAAAATGTAGAGTATGCAGGGTAGTTTGATCTTCGCAGGATAATAGGTCGTCACAACATCGTAGGCCGAAGGGCCTGTACTGTGCTGTACTGTTCTATGTTCTATTCCAATCAAGAAATTGGTTTCTATCATAACTAATGGTGCACCAGATATGCTTGGCATAAATGCAGGCTTTGTTGCAGTTTACAGAAATGATGTCTATTTTCCCCAATTTGTCAATTAGTACTGTATAATCCACCAGCAAGCAATAGCAAGTAAAGTTATGGTGTTTTCTCATATAATGAAAGTTGTTGTTAAGATTGTCAACTCGATTCAGGCAACAGCCTTTCAGCATCTCTTATTTAAATTTTTACTTGAAGAACTCAATGCTACCTACGATGACCTAATCCTCCATGCTGATGTGAGGTAGTTAAGTTGAGAGACGATCCTGTAAAGGCACATAGATTTGCTGCCTAAACCATCACTTTTCTTAACTCAAGGCATGAAGTGTGCTGTCAGACAATGCACGGTTGTTCGAATTTGGATTCCTTGTTACATAACATTGAAGCTGAACAAGCTGAACTGTGAACTGCAGGAAAAGAACAGAGGCTAGACTTTCCACATCAAGCAGATGTTCACCTGCACATCTGCCAATGTGGTATACTGCATCCGCT
>NC_063355.1:40914334-40923553 GCF_021869965.1 Rhincodon typus | reverse complement strand
GTTGTCTCGGGGTCTTTGATAATGTTGGCTGCCTTTCCGAGGCATTGAGAAGTGTGGATGGAGTCAATGGATTGCGTGATGGTCTGGGCTGTGTTCACAACTTTCTTACAGTCCTGGGCAGAGCGGTTGCCATACTACAACCACTCCCTCTACAACTGACACTGAGTAGCAGCAGTGTGTACAATCCACACAGTGCATTGAGAAATTCACCTTGGATCCTTAGACAGCATCTTCAAACCTGTGACCACTTCCATCCAGAAGAACAAGGGATGGCAGATACATAGGAACCACATTGCCTGCAAATTGTTGCCAGGATTGGAGGGTTTGAGCGATAGGGAGAGACTGAATAGGTTGGGGCTGTGTTCCCTGGAAAATCGGAGGCTGAGGCGTGACCTTAAAGAGGTTTATAAAGTCATGAGGGGCATGGATAGGGTAAATAGGCAAGGTGTTGTCCCTGGAGAGGGGGAGTCCAAAACCATAGGGAACAGGTTTAAGGTGAGAGGGGAAAGGTATAAAAAGGTCCTAAGGGGCAACTTTTTCCACAGAGAGTGGTCCGTGTGTGGAATGAGCTGCCAGAGGAAATGGTGGAGTCGGGTACAATTACAACATTTAAAAGGCATCTGGATGGGTAGATGAAAAGGAAGGGTTTAGAGGGATATAGGTCAAATGCTGGCAAATGGGCATAGATTTATGTAGGATATCTGGTTGGCATTGCTGAGTTGGACCAAAGAGTCTGTTTCTGTGCTGTATATCTCTATGTCTCTAAGTTGCCCTCCAAGCCACCCACCACCTTTACTTGAGTATATATATCACAGTTTTTTCAGTGTTGCTGGGTCAAAATCCTAAAACTCCCTCCTTAACTTCATTGTGGTTCTACCAATGATGCATGGACCGAGCAATTCAAGAAGGCAGCTCACCACCACCTTCTCAACAGCAATTAACGCCCGCATCCCGTTAACGAATTGAAAAATCCACATTTGTTCATTTTTCTGTAATATATTTGCATGAACTTGATGCAGTTGCATTGTACTGTTGAATGTCTGTACCAGTTGGTGTAGTTGACTAACTGAAGCCTTTTTTTCTAGGAGTTTTAAAAGTGCATGCTTTTCCACTTCATAACTGAATACCACCATATAAGCATAATTAACCTTTCGGAGTGAAAAAAAATCTAGGTATGTATGAATTAATAGATGTTTAGATGTTTTACTTAAAGGAGTAATATGTTTTATGCAGTAATAGTTGCCTGACTTGAATCTAGAGGAATAGTGATGAAGCTATAATGATATGACAGCTACGTTTGACTATCACATCCTCATGAATTACTTTTGAAGTGCAACCACTTGTTAGGTAGGCAAATTACTATAAGTACAATGTAAGCTCTCACATTAGCAAATAAAACTAATATTTGGCTGGTATATTACATAAAAACATAAGAACTAGGAGCAGGAGTAGGCCGTCTGGCCCTTCGAGCCTGCTCCGCCATTCAATAAGATCATGGCTCATCTTTTCTTGGACTCAGATCCACTTACCCGCGTTCTCACCGCAACCCTTAATTCCTTTATTGTTCAAAAAAAATCTACCTTTTCTTTAAAAACGTTTACTAAAGTAGCGTCAACTACTTCACTGGGCAAGGAATTCCATAGATTAACAACCCTCTGGGTGAAGAAATTCCTTCTCAATTCAGTCCTAAATCTGCTCCCTCTAATCTTGAGGCTATGCCCTCTTGTCCTAGCTGTAAGGGGTTATATTTTATTATTTGGACATAAAGTTAAAGAGGGAATATAATTATGATCCCATGTCAAAGAGTCTTTAGAGAATTCCTACTTAACAGTTGTGAGCTAGAAACAGTGGAAAATTCTATCACTGTTCTGTTTCACGTATGTCCTCATGCTGATCTGAGCTGAGAAAACCTTGAACAGTTTTATTGGAATTTTTTCTTGCGTTATTTGAACAATGCTGGCTTATCTCTGTCTGCTGCGTTTAACTTCTCTTCATTTTATTGATTATAAAACAGAACTTGTAATTTTGACCTGGCATAAACAATCTGAAAGAGTTTGTCCATCACTCAGAAATCAGGAGTTTATTTATCATGCTAAGATCTGTCAATGGCAATATTTAATTTAGCAGAAAGATGTGATTGTAAAAGGCCACATTTCAGCTCACAGGATGTTCAGTCTTCACTTTGAAAGTGTTCCCTGCATTGGGTGCCAGAAAATATATTTGGTGTTCAATTGACTTGTAACAATCCCATTAATCTTTGAGGACCTTGTGACATTTTGTCTTTGGACTTGCTATGCAGTTCTTCAGCTCAGTTGCTTGTTGTACCAGAGACTGCAGGCCAAATGCAGATCTAAGCTGCATTTTGTTGCCTTTGGGCATTAGACAGTAAGACATTTTTTTAAACTACATGATGAGCTTTAATTTCATGTCATCAGTAGTAAATTTATTGATATTGCAGTACCAATACGGCAGTTTACGTTTGAAAGTACATTTTCAGTAGGTGCTGCTGTATTAAATGTGAATGGGTCTAGGCCCGAAACGTCAGCCTTCCTGCTCCTATGATGCTGCTTGGTCTGCTGTGTTCATCCAGCTCTACACCTTGTTACCTGTAGTTTCATCCTGTTTTTCAGGCATTTCTGGTAAGGCCCTTGTATATATGACCAGCTATTGTTGTGCTTGTTTTGAAATACTTTTAGACGTCACCTTGTTTCACAAAGAATTTCTAATGATAGGTGGAGGAAGAAGTTGCATTTTTTTTTGATGCCAGGATATATTGCCTTGTACATCTTTTTGTAAAAAAGATTTTGTGGGTGCTTGACTATGTAAAATACGTGACAGGTTACTACAATTTGCAGTGCACTATTGTCAGACATTGGAGAAGGGATTTTGGAAGACTTTTTGAATGAACCTATTCTATTTAATTTAGGAAGTAACTTTTACTTTTCCCTTTGTCCATTCTGGGTATGCCATCAGCCATGATTCAGCCAGGTGCATGTGGGCTAGCTAATGCAGGATTTGTGATCGCACCATTCAAACCATAGACAGGAGGCACACAGAGCAGTTTAGAGAATTCCACTGCTAGTGATTTTTTTTTCTCTTCCAACTAGTGAGGTACCTAGAAGTCAGATCTGAGTCTAATTCTATTTAACATCATTTAGTCTGATAATAATGTTATTTCAGTGTCTAAATGGTATGTTTGCTATGCATGAAAAGCTGTTGACTGTGTTGAAACTTGTATTTTCAAGGAATATATGGTGTGAATTTTATGCTTCCCTCGAACTTGATTTATTTTATCTGAATTACACTTGTTTTGTGAGCAAGTGTGACCATATTCTACTGAGATCGACATGTAATTTGAGCATTACTAAACATTGTAGAATGGAGATAGTAAGGACTCCAGATGCTGGAAGCTGGAAGTAGAATGGATATGTTTTCAGGTCTACCTTCCAGGTTGTGTACACAAGTGTGTTTTACGTTCTTAATTGTAACTGAGTGGTGTTGTTTTCAACCAGTTTATGCTCGCAATTCAATGGTTTATGGCTTGTGGTCTCAGAGTATGTGTTGAGGGATTAATGATTGTGACCTGTTCACTACAGGTTTTGACTGGTGATAATGGTTAATTGATTACTGGGAGATAATCCAATCTGAGGTTAGTTATTTTTCAAGTGTGTCCATTATTTCCTATGGGTTTTGTAATTTCTTGTGTACTATTGTCTCATTCACTACTGGTTGTCAAAGTTTATAAATTAGAACCAGTAATGAAGCTTCCTGTAAATTAGCTATTTGCAATTGTGTAATAAAAATAAGTGACATTGATCAGTATTTGAAAATCACATAATTTCTTGACAAAAACTTTATGAATGGGAAGTACAATTGGCAAAATATTTGTGTTGAATTCAAAAACTTCATCAAATTTCACCAGAATCTGTTTTCAAACTTTATGTAAATCCCCAGATTACAGACTCCTCTATAAATGCTAATGTGTAACACAATCGTAGCTTTTTGATTCTTAATCATCTATCCTACCTTTGTCAAAATGTGGGATTTGCACAGAGTCCGTTCTCCTGACAGTGATCATTTTTCTTTTGCTCTGCCCTTGTGCCGTGTTTTGTTATGAATGTGTTTTAAAGGTTTGGTGTACCATTTACTCCATTTTAACGTACAATAGCTAATCAGTATCCTTCTACAGCGGTAATTTGTGAAATAATGCAGGGGTCAAGAAAGTCACTGTCAGTCATATGGTTGCATCCACTCCCGAGAATGCATTGCTGGTATGCGGCTATGGGACCTGGATCTTTGAAGCCTGGAAAAATTGCCAAGCAAGCTCTTCCAAAGACTGGGTTTGATAGTGGTTTCAATTGAATTGGGGTCTCCAGTCTCTCTGGTGCTGACAGAAGCCTGAGCATGTGATTATTTCTGATTTAATAACATAAAGGGGAAACGAGCTTTGGCTGATAATTAGGCCTAATTAGTGAGAATGTGTTGATGGACAAGCCATCATATGGTCACAAGGAAACAAACTTTCTTTATCCAAGGCTTAGAGTCAGGTTACAGTTCCTGTGTTATCTGCTTCGGCTGACTACAAGGCTGATTCTTGGTTACTTCAAAGAGGAATGGGATCCCACAATATATAGGATTGGGATGAGAATATTGAAAAAGAAAATCTCTTTTTATTCATTCCAACTAAATTAATTCCTCCTCCTCTTCTCTCCACCCCCCACCTCCGTCTCATCCCTCCCCCATCTTAAATTATCACTGTCTTAAAGTTTAAAGTACTGAAGTGATCCAGTTTCAGCCTTGGAAATGCAATGAATAAGAATCTGTGCTCAATTGATTACTCATTTAGTCTGAAGCTGCTTATTGTCTTTTGCGAATATGGTGGACTTTGTCGTTTTCATTTGTTTTTTTAAGAATCTGTTTTCCTTGCCTTTTTGCAACCTGTAGGCCCTCAATACAAATTACTAAAAATACAGGTGCTGTGTTCTGATTGACTTCTGTCTTCACCACTGAGTAAACCTACAGCTAAAAAGTTAATGTTTTTATTTTCAGATTAAGGCAATATATTGCAGACAGTCTCCTATACTAGCAGAGTATATGAAGTTACAACAGTTGAACGTCAATCAACATGATAAGTTTCAATACTATTTTTAAATCTAATTACAATGAATATTAACAGCTTCTAACAATATAATATGAATCACTTTATGGCACTGACTCTTTAGCCATGTCAACAATATGAAATTAATTGCTTTGTGTAACACTAAAATAGTATATTTTGTGTTAGTCAAATGTTGATAAGTGAAAGCCTTTTAACAAAAACTCTCCTCAAAGGAGAAGTAAACTAGCACAAGATATACTTCCTAACATTTAAGAGTGAATGGCTGTGAGAACAGCTATCCTAATCGTTCAACATTTACTTAGGAAACATTCCATGGCGCTGGCCTTAATTAGGGAGGCTGGGCCGACAAATCTGCATGGCTGACAGATTAGCAATGTACAATTAAGCTAGGGCTCCTTAACCAAGCACTTTTCTAATCAAGACAGGATATCCAGTTCTTCTAGACATTGTTGACATTACACACAGAAGTGAACTCACATGAAGGTTTGAAAAATATCACGAGATTCCTTGTTTAGAAATAAACAAATGTTTATATGCAGTTTTTACACCCTTGACCTGAAGACCTTGAATAACCCATCCAGAAGATAGGCTAGCATGTGATATGCACATCAGACATGATGTGTTAAGTCATATGTGTTCCTAAAGGAGCACCATGATGTATCTCTGCATGTGTGGATGCAGTTGCAATGCAATTCAAACACTCTCAAACACATAATTCCTCTGGTTGGAATTTGTTGCTTTATTTCTGTCAAAATGGCCAAACTCACAATTAAGAGGAAAATGATTTGAGTTCTTTTACTGATTTATATCAGATGACAAGAATGTGAAATTAAGAGAACTAAAATTTTGCTCAGTAGTAACTTTGCTGATCTTCAAGGCTGGGGAACGTGAACAAACTTGGATAGGCCAGTCTCTCAATTTTCCGTCTACAAATTCCCTGTACATACTGCATGGAGCTAGGCCTGGACACTATTGTGTACTGTTTTGTAGCAAGTTATTTGTTTGGAGCAAAACTGAATTAAATCAATAATCAAATAGCATACTGTGAACCTGTGCATAGATTTCCATTGCCTCATCTGGCAGTAATGTTGCTAAACATGTGTCACACTTGCACCTGATTGGCAGAATTGTGTTTGGTAAAATTAGGAGAAATCACGCTTAAATAGTGTGAAACATGCCATACTAGTAAGCAAGTAGCAAATTTACATCAAATTATGCAAGTGGGGCCAGAGTATGGACTGAAGAGGATGGGATCTTAAGGCACAGTGGTAGTATCCCTACCTGTGTGCTAGGAGATCCAGACATAAGAAACACCCACCTTTATTGAAATAAGTATTGGCTGAGGTGGCCATCTGCAAAATATTTGAATCAATTTAGCTGTGAAGAAAAGGCTGGATAAACTTGGGTTGTTTTCATGAGAACATAGGCTGAGAAGACACCTGTTTGAGGTGTGTAGGATTATGTGGGGCATGGACAGGATGAATAGAAAGCAGTTGTTTCCCTTAGTTAAGGATCAGTAATAAGGGGGTATTATTTTAATGTGAAAGGCAGAAGGTTTAGAGGGGATTTGAGGAAAAATTTCATCCAGTGAGTAGTGGGAATCTGGAATGCTGTGACTGGGAGGGTGGTTGAAGCGAGAAGCTTTGCAAACTTTAAAAAGCACTTGGATGAGTACTTGAAATGTCATATTGTTGAAGGTTATGCGGCTGAGTGCTGTAAAGTGGAACTAGTGTAGATTTAGAATAGTTTTTTTTGTTGGTGCAGACTTGATGGGCCAATGGGCCTCTTCTCTATTGTATGATTCTACAATTTTTCTCAACATTTTAGGAAAGTGGGCGTTGGGATAAAGATTTACCTGGTGCTGAGGGAATGTCCTCCTGTAGTTGTACTTCTTTGGATAACTTTTTTTAAAAGGTGTCCATACCATTATTGGGCCACTGATGTCTTACAAATATTTTAAATTGCTGTAGTTCATTCTTCCCTTCTGAGATTTACAGTTTGTACTTTACTTTTGAACCCTCCCATTTTGCACTATTGGCTGTGTTTGCAGTTATCGGTATTGGATATGTCCATCCATTTTTCAGGTAATAATGACTTGTGTCTTGCCATTTTTCCCCTATGGGGATTTGTTTAAAGGTACAGCTTGGGCTATTATGTAATGTTTGATTTTGATGCATTGCACATAACGTTATGTTAGGTACATTATGTGCAAGTATGGCAGCTATGAAAATCTGAGAATGTGTACCATTTGAATTCTTAAATGTGTGTAATGGAACATAATATCAAAATGAGCAAAATAACTGAAAGTCAGAGACGTGGTCAACTGTGAAACATGACTGCAGATTACTTTTGGATATTTACAGGTAAAATGTATAGATGTTTATTTGATCAAATTTTATATGGAGAGATAAGAAGTGTAGTTTTCAAAGTTAGGATGTAACCTGCTCTGTGCATGTTCATCTTTAACAAATATAGGAATACATTCCTCCTTCAATACAACCATGAAAGTATCTTGCCTTCTTTTGGCAATTCTCCTTAATTGCTTGGAGAAAATCAGAAATTCATGAAATGAAAAGTTGTCAATGTGAAATTGTATTTAACTATTCAATTGCAGAGGACAAGAGGGTGACTTTACTGATTATATAACTGTGTGTTATCCCAGCAGAATCTGCTTTGATCACTGGATATGGATGCTGTTAGAGCAGTGTTTTCTGCCACTGAGCTACCTTCATGAACTGCTGCAGTTTTTTTGGGTGTAGGGTCACCCACAGTGCTGTTAGGAAGTTCCAGTCTTTTCATTCAGAAACTGTGAAGGAACAGTGATATATTTCCAAGTCAGAATGGTGTGTGGCTTGCAGTGGAGCTAGCAGCTTGTTGCATTCCCATGCATCTGCTGCCTTTGTCTGTCTAGATGATGGAAGGTGTTGTTGAAAGAGCTTTGGTAAGTTACTGTAGTGCATCTTGTAGATGGTAAACACTACTGCAGCTGAGCATCAGGTGCTGAAGTGAGTAATTGTTGAAATTGGTGCTTTGTCCTAGATGACAATGAGGTTCTTACATCTTGTTGAGCTGTATACATCAATGAAAATGGAGAGTATTTTCTTACACTCCTGACTTGTGCTTTGTAGTTGGGGTACAGACTTTGGAGAATCAGGAAGTGAGTTACTCCCCAGTGAATATACTGATAAAATGCATTTCTCTGTTCTCTTGCGGTAACATGCTATTTCATTAACTCCTCAAAAATTCAAGAATATGCACTTGTGCAGCAATTGACATAGCTAATCCTTTTGAATTAAGAAATACTGGATTCATTTTAAAACCGTTGTTTTATTGCTCATTGTGTGGTGTCTCTGCAGATTTCTCTGGTAACTCTATGGCCTTACCACCCCCTGATCCAAAGTTTGTGCTTCGAGGAACTGGAGCTTCAGTAAATACTCTGCATTTCTGCTGCAGTGATCAGGAGGACTGTGATCCAATACTCTTCTCAGGGTGAGATACATCTCTTGTGCTGCACAGAGTAGTGTGGTTTGTGATGCACCCTAAAGCCAACAGGGTGGATTAAATTCCTGCACTGGCTGAGGTTACCATGAAGGACTCTCCTTCTCAATATCTCCCCTCACCTGAAATGTGGTAACCCTCAGATTTAATCACCACCAGTCATCTCTCTCTCTCTAATGAGAGAGCTGCATTACTTATGTAACTAATACGATGGTCTATTTCCCATTGTATTAAAGTGAAATAATTCTCCTACCAGTGCTGGAACCCTGTGGTGTGCTGCCATATGCAGGAAGATCTTTGAACAAACGTACCAGCAACTGTTTATTGTGATATTTCCAGAACATTCCATTGCAATAATGCCATTAGGCAACAGCCTTTTTTGTAACATTCTTGACTTTTAAAATTTGCAATACCCACACAATGCACTGTGTATACTTATGTGAAAGTCAACCCTGTGGTCTTGACAAAAATAAACTTTTCATGTACCCCATGTAATATTTGACCTAGCTTTTACGGGATCAAGGTCAAAAATTTTCAGAAGTAAAATGTAATCCTGGCTTTTTGGTCTATTTGACAGCAGTGTTGCTAATAAGATGAGTACT
>NC_063355.1:40902310-40914324 GCF_021869965.1 Rhincodon typus | reverse complement strand
ACTGGAATAGTCTAGTAGATCCTCAGGACTGCTCCTCCATCCAATTACTGATTCGATTTTGTTGAAACTGCATTAATATTACTGAAAAGGAGTGCCATTGAATAAATGAATAGATGCTAGATTTTTAATATGGTTGAAGTGTCCATTGTCTATAATCTTTTAGAATTAAACAAGTATTAGATAGCTTAATATGAATTCTTTATTGTTGGTTTGTGCTTTATTCTGTTGTGTCAATCTCTTTTAGATTTGGTACCTCTCAAAAATATTACTGGTGTGTAAAAGTCAATCTTGTGACTTCCGGTCTGTAAAGATTGGTCTCAAAAATTAGACTTTTATAAGAATAAATGTAGTATATAGTGACAAACAGATGTTGGGTATGCCAGTGTGTAAATAATTTTCTAAAAAGGTATTTGTTGGGAGGAGGAAAGTGGTATCATTTTTAAGTACAACAACAATTCACTATGAAGGAAAAACATGGTGCAGGCTTTTTGGTCTATTTGACAGCAGTGTTGCTAATAAGATGAGTACTTAATGGCCACTGACATGTCCTTGATGATTGGCCTGCCCTCTCTTGGTCAATAGTCTAATTCTTGATGCTGCTGTTTAATAATAAGGAAAGTCATCAGTATGTGCCTTAAGCTCCAAACCTTTTGATAAAATTGATAGCAGTTCTTGAATTAGCTGTGGTGTTTGCAGGAGCATAAGAACTGGAATAGTCTAGTAGATCCTCAGGACTGCTCCTCCATCCAATTAGTGGCACTGCAGCAGTTCCCCTTAGTGCTGCTGATCCTGCCTATATCACAATATAATAAGTTTTTTATAAACATATATTTACTGCTGGGTCACCACCAACTAATAAGCTGCACTGCAGCCAATGCCATCTAGGCCACAAATAGAGCTGTTCATGCGTATAGACGCTGGGCCTTCTTTATTCGGCAGCCTTCAGGTATTTTTAAACCATTCTTTCACTTGATCATGGGATAAGGCCAGCATTTCTTGGGCATTATTGGTTGTCCTTGAGAAGGTGGTGATGGGCTTCCTTCTTAAATAGCTGCAGTTCATATGGTGAAGGTTGCTCCCACAGAGCTCCTGAATTTTGACACAAAGAAAATACGATTGCCTAAGGTTTAACCATTGGGCTAGGGTGTATCTAGAGGCAGGTAATACTGATAGCAAATGTGGGCTAACTGATCACTTTAGATATGTTGTTTCTTAAATGTCAATCCTACTGCTGTGGTGAGAACAATCCTGTGCCAAGAGGGAAGGAGGAAATTCCAAGCCTATCCAGCTCATAATCTCCTTAAAACAAATCTTGGAATGTCATAAAAGTTGTTTGTTTTAATTTCCTAGATATCTGGAAGATGTTGAGCTTGACACTCCCTTTCATAAAATCATTTTTCAATTTTTGTGCATTATGATTTGTCCTGAGCTGCTCAAATGGCCTGGATCCTTAGAAAGTGGTTGATATCAAAGAAACCATATTGCAGTGAAGTGCTAAAATACAGATATTGCATTGTGTGCCTTTTGAGGATCTGCTCACGCTATGGATTTAATAATGCACTTAGTCTTATCAGCGTGACATCTAGGAATCTGAAGCAGGAGTATGGTCATTTCAAGGATCACTGGAAAAATTGGAATCTCATTTGATTAGTGCCTGACAGAGGTGCTGCATGCAGCGCACCTTAGCCTTATGTAAATAATTGGCCAAGACAGATAAATTCCAGTCAATAATTTTTGCAAAGTTGTCAGTGTTCTGTTCTTTCAACTCCTGCCCCATTTTAAGTAAACGAACAAATACTGGCAATGTCTTTGAATCTGTGAACATAGATTTACTGCATAGGAGGAGGCTATTCAGCCCATTGCACTCATGCTAGACTGTGTAGCATTTTCTGTATTCTGGTCACTTCAGCTCTAGTTGAAAGTGAGGTTGGATGGCTAGAATGTTTAATTGGAGGAGGGCAGATGATAGCTTCAGCAGAAGCATCAATACTTCAAAGATACCTTAATTAAAGTATATTATACTGTCAAAAGAAAATTCTGGGAACAAAAACTATCATAAGCAGTGGCACCATAAGTTTCAATATTCTCCACCAAGTACGGTTATTGCAAGCTCAGAAAAGCTCTGAAGGAATTAACTTTTACAGAAAAATCAAATGCAACTGTCTTTGTAGTAGATCCTCCCAATCAAGATCAAACGATAACTTGTAAGGCATGTGTAAGTTTGATTTTATTGTAGTAGTAAATACTTGACATTGATTAGTTATTTGTTCTGTAATCCAAGCTAGATAAATGGAGGGAAATTAGCCACAACCTAATAAGTGACAGAACAGGCTCGAGGGATAGAATAGCCTGTTCTTCCTCCTACCGTTGTACAAGGAATATGATGCATTGTTTTTACTAGAAGAGGCTTTATAATATAATCAAGTGACTGTCAGAAAGATATAGTAAAATGTAAACAATTATTTTCATTGTTACGGCGATAGTCCTGGTTCCTATGCTAAAATAGCCTTTGTTAAAACATAGAGAACCTCTGTAAGGAGGTTTGGCTGATCTGGACATTTGCCCCATTAAAAAGACAGGAAAAAGCCTTGCATGCAATAATCACACTTCTAACGTTGAGTGAGAAATATGTATTCTCAGATCAATTTTTATCAAGAAATAGGAAATTGCACCATCACCTGCATTGTTTCCTTGAGATTTTTGTTCTGGAATTATTAATGAATAATTCCTATGTTTCGCATTGAAGGCGGTATAGCAAAGGTTTGCTAGATTGGTTTTCGTAGTGACAGGTTTGTTCTACATTTTGAGGCTGAGTAAATTGGGCCTGTACTCTCTGGAATTTAGAAAAATGTTCCAGAAACGTACAGGATCCCGAAGGGACTTGACAGGGTAGCCACTGAGAGGCTATTTCCAGCTGCGGAGTCTTGGGGTAGGATACTAATCATTTAAGATTAAGGGGTATTTCTTCACTCAGGATTGTGAATCATTGGAATTGTCCACACTACAGGTTTGGAAATTCTTTGAATCCCTACAGTGTGGAAACAGGCCCTTTGGCACAACAAATCCACACCAACCCTCAGAGCATCCCACTCAGACCCATCCCCCTATAACCCACATAATCTACACATCCCTGAACAGTATGGGCAATTTAGCTTGGCCAATCCTCCTAGCCTGCACACCTTTAGACTGTGGGAGGATTTCATTCCAGCTCATGACTGGAACTGATCTGAACATCAAAAATGGTTCTGAATACCAAACCCAAAGTATCAAATAAGGAAAAATCCAAATGGGACCTTTACCGAGCCTCCATCTCCTGTGGATGCAGTCATGAACTTCTCATCAAATTACGTGCTTTGCCTCTGCGTGCTGGGACAAGGCAATCATCAAATTGTTTTGAGCGTTGAGCTGATTGTAAATTACTACATAATTTCACTTTATTGTAATTGACCTTTTGTGCAAGTGTCCCGAAGAATAATTCCTTGTGATCTTCTGGCTCCAAAGCGATAACTAAAAATAATTGCTACTAAACAAGCTAAATTTATAATTGCTACTGTCTGGTATTGTGACAAGGCATTGAGATTGATGTAGAACTTGGACTAATGGAGCTCTTCAATATTGAGTTTGAGCATGCCAGGTCTCAGGTGATTTCCAGTGTTGCTTCGCGCCATTATTACAAGGTTATATTTTGAAACTAGAAAACAGATCATTTGGAATTTTTCCAAATTGCTTATCTATTAGTTGGAAGGAAAAGATGTGGTCAGATTTGTTCTTGACTTTAGTATTGCTGATTTTTAAAATAAAATTAAATCTGTAAACCATTTTTTTGTTCCAAATATCTGGCATTTTTCAAGTCTTTAAGACATTTAGCAATAGCTTATTTTCGTAGTAATAGGTTCTACAGGGATATTCAGGCCTCTAGTAGCACACAGAATTTGGAAAAAAGTCTTTTTTTTTTAGTTTGATTGTATGTTTTTCTAGTTTCCAGCTTTAAATTGTTTGTTTGTTTTAACATTCTATTTTTGTAGGTACTGGTTTAGCAGAAATTGTTGGTAAAGCATGCTTGTTTCTCAAGTGACAGGTAGCCCTACAAGATTTCAGATGCGCACACTTTGTCTTTGGAATGCTTATCTAGATAATCTTCTTTTGTGACTTGCTGTCAAAAATAATTTTGTTTTTAAAATGTTTCTTTTGATGTTTTTGTTAAAATCACTTGTGTTTGTCAGGGCAGAATGTATTTGTGCCCTTTAACTGCCACTGATCATTATGTTTTGAATGTAAGAGGTGTGTCTTTTCTTAGCTTCTGAATGTGAATCCCAATTTACATATTTAACAGTAGGCCTTTGCGAGTTTTAAAGAAGAGACAGTGACATATTCTCACGCACCTACCCTGAATTTAAATGTGACATTCTCCCTCTCACACAGAGTGGATAAAGATAATGCAGTTTTACAGAATATAATTATCAGTCTTTGTGTTACTACCTCTGGTCTGCCATGTAGCGGGCCTCGTGTTCTTGAATTAATTTAGTTATTTAAAGTCAAAGTGGGGGTTTTGTAAAACAAAGGTATCTCAGTAGGCTGTGAAGATTCTTACAGTTGAATTTCCATGAGGTTAATTGAAGTGAACTAGAACAGATTATGTACAGTGTCTGCTTGATATCACACAACTTGTTTCCAACTCTGATTTCCAGACTGGTTTAATTGATGGTTTTGGTGTTTCTAACTGCAAATGGCTTCTAGCTGTTCCCTTTTAAGTAGATTGTGAAAACATGGCTGCCTCATTATGTGACTTTTTGTACAAAGTCTGGTCCCAATGGAGGACTGGTATTCATGTTCATTCCAGTACCTTTGTTGTAGTTTAAAGCTTTTAATTTATTCAAATACTTTAGTTTGGATTGGGGAACCAATGGAAATGCAGTCAATGGTTGATAAGATTCATTCATTTTTTCATGAGACATAAGTTACATTGTGATCTTCCCTTTATACAGCATGAAGCAAGGAGGTAGTCAATCTGGAAGTAATGCAGTCCTTTTGTGTTGGTCCATCCTTAAACAAAGATGAATTCCTGAGATGGTTATGAATGCCCCTTATTGATTAGATATTCACTTGAGATGCCAAAGATCACATGATTTGTGGCAGCTATTTTAATGGCTTGTAAGTGTCCAATTTGTAAAGCTATTAATTGATAGCTTAGCTTATTATTGATGGCTGTGGTTGTTTTGTACATTAAATGCTCAACAGTTGTGCAAGTTATTTTCTTAGGGATGGTCAAGTGTTATCGCTAAACTATTAGTACAAAAACCCAGTGAATGTCCTGGGAACCCGGATTTGAGTCCTGCCACAGCAGATGGTGGAATTTGAATTCAATAAAAAAATTTGAAATTAAGAATCTAATGATGACCATGAAACCAATGTGGATTGTCAGAAAAACCCATCTGGCTCACTAGTCCCCTTCAGGCAAGGAAATCTGCCATCCTCACCTGATCTGGCCTACATGTGACTCCAGAGACACAGCAATGTGATTGACTCTCAACTGCCCTTTGAAATGGCCTAGCAAACCATTCAGTTGTATCAATCACTTTGAAGTCTCAACAAAGAAATGAAACTGGACTGGCATTGACCTGGGCACAGGAAAAGATAACTGCAAACAGCTCTGCTGCCCCTTCAAAGTCCTCCTTATTAACAGCTGGGGACTAATGGCCAAAATTTGGAGAGCTGTCTCACAGACTAGTTAAGCAACAGCCTGACATAGTCATGCTCATGGAATCATACCTTACAAACAATGACCCAGAAACCAGCATCACCATCCCAGTGGTATACAGTCAGAAGGGAGCTGCCCTGGGAGTCCTCAACATTGACTCTGGGCCCCATGAAGTCTCATGCCTTCAGGTTAAACATGAGCAAGGAAATGTTGTAATGGTTACCACGTACTGTCCTCCCTCGGCTGATGAATCAGTACTCCTCCATTTTGAAAAACACTTGGAGGAAGCACTGAGGATGGCAAGGGCACAACATGTACTCTGAGTGGGGATTTCAATGCCAATCATCAAAAGTAATCAGCATTAGCAGTACTGATTGAGCTGGTCAGGTCCTAAAGGACATAGCCACTAGACTGAGTCTGCGGCAAGTGGTGAGGGAACCAGCAAGAGGGAAAAACTACTTTATCTGCTGTAAATGCATCAGTCCACGACAGCATTGGTAAGAGTGACCACTGGACACTTGTGGAGACGAAGCCACCACCTCCTTCACAATGAGAATACTCTGTGCTGTGTTTTGTGACACTATCACCGTGCTAAATGGGACAGGCTTTGATCTAGCATCTCAAGACTGGACATCCATGAGGCGCTATGGGCCATCATCAAGAGCAGAATTGTACTCCAGCACAACCTTTAACCTCGTGGCACAGCATATCCTCCACTCAACCATTGCTATCAAACCAGAGGATCAAATCTGGTCCAAAGGAGAGTGCAGGATGGCATGCTAAGAGCAGCACCAGGCATACCTGAAAATGATACAGGTATAGCTACCAAACAGGACGACTTGCATTCCAAACAGCATAAACAGCAATAATAGACAGATCCTGCCACATCCACTCATGAATGGTTGTGGACCATTAAGCAACTCACAGGAGGAGGAGGCTCCACATATATCCTCATCCTCAATGATGAAAGAACCCAACACACAAATGTAAAAGATTAGGCTGGAACGTTTGCAGCAATCTTCAGCCAGAAGTGCTGACTGGATGATCCATCTCAGCCTCCTCCAGTGGTCCCTGGCATTACAGATACCAGTCTTCATCCAATTTGATTCACGTCACATGATATCAAGAAACGGTTGGAGGCATTGGATACTGCATAGACTACAGGCCCTGACAACATTCCTGCAATAGTGTTGAAGACATGCTCCAGAACTTACTTGCTCCCCAGCTGAGCTGTTCCAGTACAATTAGAGCACTGACATCTATCAGACAATGTGGAAAATTGCCCAGGTACATCCTGTACACGAAAAGGAGGACAATTCCAATCTGGCCAATTACCATGCCATCAGTCTACTCTTGATCATAGTAAAGTGATGGAAGGTGTCATCAACAGTGCTATTGGGCAGCACTGCTCAGCAATAACCTGCTCAGTGATGCCCAGTTTGAGTTCCGCCAGGGCCACTCAGCTCCTGACCTCATTACAGCCTTGGTTCAAACATGGATAAAAGAGCTAAATTCCGGAGTGAGGGGAGAGTGACAGCCTTTGACATCAAGGCTACATTCGACAGAATGTGGCATCAAGGAGCCCTAGCAAAGCTGAAATCAGTGGGATTCAGCAAACTGTTTTCTGGTTGGAGTTGGACCTGGCACAAAGGAGGTCAGTCATGTCAGTTCCAGGACATCTCTGCAGGAGTTCCTCAGGGTAGTGTCCTAGGCTCAACCATCTTCAGCTACTTCATCAATGACCTTCCCTCCATTATTAGGTCAGAAGTGAAAATGTTCATCGATGATTGCACAATGTTCAGCACCATTTGCAACACGTCAGATACTGAAGCAGTCCATATTCAAATACAGCAAGATCTGAACATTATCCAGGTTTGGACTGCCAAGTGGTAAGCAACATTCTCATAACACAAATGCCAGGCAATGATTATCTCTAACAATCTAATCACCACACCTTGACATTCAATGGTGTAACCATCACTGAAGCTCCAACTATCAACATCTATGGGGGTAACCATTGACGAGAAACTCAACTGGACTCACCACGTAAACAAACTGGCTACAAGCTAGGAGTACTGCGGCAAGTAACCTACCTCCTAACTCCCCAGACCTGTCCAAGGCACCGCTCCTTCCACCACTGATGCTCAGTAGCAGCAGTATGTACTATTCACAAGATGCACTACAGAAGTTCAACAAAGATCCTGAGGCAGCACCTTCTATAACCATGACCACTTTCACCTAGAAGGACAAGGGCAGCAGATACATGGGACCACCACCACTTGTAAGTTCCCCTGAAAACCATTCACCATCCTGACTTGGAAAGATGTCACAGTTTCTTTACTGATGATGGGTCAAAAACCTGGAATTCCTCCCTCTAAGGGCATTGTGGGTCAACTTACAGCATTTGGCCTGCAACAGTTCAACAGGGCAGCTTACCCCCACCTTCAAGGGCGACTAGGGATGGGCAATAAGTGCTGGCCAGCCAGCAATGCCCACGTCCCATGAGTAAATTTAAAAAGAAAGTTCCTTGAATCTGAATGGTGACTTTATGACTCTATGACTGACCTTCAGACCAAGCTTAAAGATCAGTTTTAGTTTTAAAAATTCTTGAATGGGAGAAGGATTGAGAGGAGTATTCTTGGAATCAGTTACATGCAACAGAAGCTCAGGACTTTTAAATTGAGGATACTGATGATAGCTAGAAAATAAAGAAACCCATAATTTGGAGAGCGCAGGGATTGGTTGGGAAAGAAGGGGGTGTCAAAGTAATCACAGGAATGGAATAGCAGGAATGTGAATGTGAAATATTATACAAATACTAACAAATGTAGTGGTTTGATACTCTACCTAATGAACTGCAAAATACAGTTTCCAATTTCTTTTATTATGTGTCAAAACCTAATTTTTGTCTTCTTTCACAGATATGAGTGTCACTGACTAGGGTATTTATTGTCCATCCATAATTACACCTTAGAAAGGTGGTTGTGAGCTAGGTTCTTGAACTGTTGCAGACCATGGGGACAGGTAGCAATGATGCAATTAAGAAGAGAGTTCCAGAAAATTTGACCCGGAAAAGAATGGCAATATAGTTCCAAGTCAGTATGATATGTAACTTGGAAAACTTGCAGCTGGTGGTATTTTCATGCATGTTTTGCCCTGGTTCTTCTAGATGGTAATGCACTTTAAAATACTGTATTTACTTACAGTTTCTTGGATTTCTTGCATGCAGCTCCTTGGCGTTTCTACCTGAAAGGCTCAGCAAATATAATTAAGTGGCATGTCATTGATCTAAGATAGCTGCTGATTCTTGTTTCTGCTCTTTTGTGGGGTATAGTAGAAACAAATTCAATACTTCTCCTCAGCAGCTTTGAAATTAGGAGCTTTGCCAATGGGAGATCGTGGGTGTGAGTTTGCAATTTATTACTCTGATAATGCCTCACATAATAACTCTGGTGCACTATCACTGTCTGTTGTGCTTTGTCTTGAAGTGTTTGTACTGTATTTTGGTGAGCACACACCAGAATAGAGCATAAATTGGCTCCTGGAAATCTTTCTTAACATTGTATTCAGCTATTGCACATGTTGCAATCAACACTCTGTTCATTTACAGCAGAGTTTCTGTCACCAAATATTACTGAGCTTTGTTTGCAGAATTAGATGAATTATTGATAAGCTTTTATAGAGTATAGAAGTTGGGAAATTATGTTGTGGTTGTACAGGACGTTGGTGAAGCTGCACTTGGAATATTGTGTTCAGTTTTGGTCACCTTCCTATAGGAAGGATGTCATTAAACTAGAAAGAGTGCAGAAGAAATTTGCAAGGATGCTGCCAGGACTCAAGAGACTGAGTTATAGGGAGAGGTTTTTTTTTCTTTTTTTTCTAGGACTTTTTTTCTTTAGAACATAGGAGACTGAGAGGATATCTTATAGAAGTGTGTTAGATCATGAGAGATATGGATAGGGTAAATGCACTCCGTCTTTTTCCCAGGGTTGGGGAATCAAGGACGATAGGGCATCAGTTTAAGGTAAGGTAATTTTAATGGGAACCTGAGGGGCAAATATTTTACACAGAGGGTGGTACGCATGTGGAAGGCTTTGAGGTGGGTACATTAACAGCATTTAAAAGGCATTTGGGCAAATACATGGATTGGAAAGGTTTAGAAGAATATGGGCCAAATGCAAGGAAATAGCATTAGTGTGGATGGACATTTTGGTCGGCATGGACTAGTTTGGGCCGAAGGGCCTGTCTCCATGCTGTAGGATTCTGTGACTCTTTCAGTTCAACATAATGTTATAAAACTCAATTAATTCACTTTTTTTCTCCCAACAGTTCAGCCAATGGACTAATACACATTTGGAACTTAAAGACCCACAGAGCAGATAAAGTGTTGGAAAGTCACAAGAAACAGTCTGTTTTATGGATTCATACTCTGCAAGAGAGGAATTGTCTCATCAGGTAGGTTCTATTGGAAACTGATCCTCTCAGTGGAAAACAGGTATACAAATGTAGAACCCAGCTTTATGGGATGGTTGAAACTTGAGAACGAGAAACAGTGCCTCCTCTAAGGCAGAGTGAGTTTGATCAAGGTTGGCTCAAAATAACACTCGCTCATCCAGTGCATTTGAGGTGGACTAAGCTTCAGTTGCTACTGTAACTGCGGTAAGCTAACTCCGCAAAGTGTGGAATCAAATTTGGGATTTACCTGGCATAACGAATAAACTCACTGAGTTATCAAACAACCATTCACAATACTTGGAGATGATGACATAGTGGTTATTTCATTGGACTTGTTAACTAGAGGCACAGGCTAATGCTTTGGGGATATGGGTTCGAACCCAACCTCAACAGCTGGTTAAGTTAGTCTGGAACGTAAAGCTAGTTGTACTGATAGTGATTGTGACTGTGCTAGCTATTAACAATTGTTGCGAAAACCCATATGGTTCATCAGTGTCCTTAAGGGATATTATCCTTATAAGATCTGGCCTATCTGTGACTCCAGACCAACAGCAATACATTTGACTCTTAACCTTATGAACGGCCAAGCAAGTCATTCTGTTCAAGGGCAATTTGGAATGGGAAACAAATGCTGGTCTTGTCAGTAATGCTTGAATCCCAGGGAGAACTTTTAAAAGATTAACGGGAGAAAAGAAATTAATTTGTTAAGAAAGCTAAATTAGGCATGTGAGAGATAAAAAGCTTTTAACATTTTATTGTGTTTCTCTCTTTTAGATATTCAGTGAAAATCTCTAAATCTAACAAGGTTTTACTTTTGCATTATAAACTAAATGACATAAGAGTGTTATCTTTCTCGGATATCTGTTATACACTGTCTTTCATAGACCCAGGTAGTTTTGTGGTTCATGCTAAGTTAACTGATCTCCTGTAATAGCATAAGCATTGTTATTCAATTTAATTGATCGAGGAGGGAAAATATGCAATGATATTTCTGCTCCATTTCATTGTCAAATCCTGCCTGAAGTATGTATACTTGTATTGGAGAAAGTGTACATGCGTTAAGGGATAGAATTGGGTTCAGTTGTATTGAGCAAGTATTTTGCTCTAAATGTTCTAACTGCCTTGACTCCTTTATTCTCCTCTGCTTAGCTGTGGCACACCGATCAACCTCCTGGTTGACTACCATTCTCTATGCTATTCTTACTGTCCAGCACAAAGCCTTTGGATCTTATAGTATTTGTCCCTCATCCTTGTGGTTGAAATGTTCAGAAATACTTGAGAACTACCATGACTGAAATCAGAAGCTTGCACAGAGTAAGGAATTGCAGATATAGGTCTTGGTGCCATCTGACTTTGATGCTTTGTGTCACTGTATTCTTGAGAGTGGCTGTAGAGTAAAACTTACGTTGTGGTTCTTGATTTAATATACAGTGGGGTTTAAGTTTACACATGGAAATGTTCTCTTGGAACACTCAAGAATCATTGGCATCCATGGAATCAATCATTGGTTTTGGAGAGAAGAGACAAATATTATTCCAAACCATAGGATACTTTCATGACTTAGAGTTGTTTAAACCAATATCACTTAATTGCTACAGTGTTAAAATCATTGCAAACACGGAAAACTTAATTATGAATGTGTGCTCTCGAAGGAGTGCAGCGAAGGTTTACTAGGCTGATTCCAGGGATGGTGGGATTGACGTATGAGGAGAGATTGACTAGGTTAGGGATAGTAGGAACTGCAGATGCTGGAGAATCAGAGACAACAAGGTGCAGGGCTGGATGAACACAGCAGGCCAAGCAGCATCATAGGAGCAGAGAGGCTGACGTTTCGGGCCTAGACCCTTCATCAGAAAAGGGG
>NC_063355.1:40876729-40901910 GCF_021869965.1 Rhincodon typus | reverse complement strand
AAAGGGTCTAGGCCCGAAACGTCAGCCTCTCTGCTCCTATGATGCTGCTTGGCCTGCTGTGTTCATCCAGCCCTGCACCTTGTTGTCTCTTGACTAGGTTAGGATTGTTTTTGCTGGAGTTCAGATGAATGAGGGGGGATCTCATAAAAACTTATAAAATTCTAACAGGACTGGACAGGGTAGATGCAGGGAGGATGTTCCCGATGATGGCTGTGTCCAGAACCAGGGGTCACAGTCTGTGGATTTGGGGTAGACCATTTAGGACGGAGATGAGGAGACATTTCTTCACTCAAAGAGTAGTAAGCGAGTGGAATTTATTACCTCAGGAAGTAGTTGATGCCAAAACATTGAATGTATTCAAGAGGCAGCTAGATGTAGCACTTGTGGCAAATGGGATCAAAGGTTCTGGGGAGAAAGCGGGATTCGGCTGTTGAGTTGGACGATCAGCCATGATCATGATGAATGCCAGAGCAGGTACGAACGGCTGAATGACCTCCTTCTGCTCCTATCTCCTATATTTCTATGTAAAATGTAGCCACGATTTTACTTTGTTTTGATGTGTTCCATGTTTTCATTACAGTCAAGGTCGTGATGCAGCAGTCTCCACTTGGGACCTGTCAGAAGGGCGCATTGCAGTGATAGACTCCATTCCTTTGGATAGTTATGGGTTCTGCCAGTGCTCTCTAATGCAAGAAGGTGTTGGCCATTACCTTCTTGCTTCCCCAGGCGGCACCCCATCAGAGGTAATTATATAACTTACCATGTGCATGTAATAATCAACGTACCCAGACGGGAACAAAAACAAAGTTGCTGGAAAAGCTCGGCAGGTCTGGCAGCATCTGTGAAGGAAAAAACAGAGTTAACATTTCGGGTCCGGTGAACCCAGTTCTGAGGAATGCTTTTTCCTTCACAGATGCTGCCAGACCTGCTGAGCTTTTCCAGCAACTTTGTTTTTGTTCCTGATTTACAGCGTCCGCAGTTCTTTCGGTTTTTACCCAGACGGGAGGTGCCCTCACTCATGGTCTGTTCTCATAGGCTCTCATGAATATTATGATTTAGTGCCCAGTACCGCCTTTTAACATTGTCTCAACCTTGTTTACCAGCATACATGTGGAGCATGGAAAGAGTTGCTGTATCACATATAAGCAGGAACATACTTGAGTCAAGTGTTGTCAGCATTTGACAAGAAGAGATAAGGACCAGTCGTCAAAATGTTGAGTTTTGCTTGACAAAGGCTATCAATATGAAACATTCATACAAAAAATTAATATTAGCCATGGAATATGAATACATCATACTTATGGCAACACCATTAACATTAGAATTAAATATTGTATTTTTGGAATGAAGGTAATTGGCTTTGTGTGCATATCTATTGTAACTAAATAGAGCACTTACATAGCAAGATTGTGTGGCAGCTTGAATAGAACAGTCAAAAAGTGATTAATTAAAGCATACAATGAAAGTATTATTTCTGCAAGGTTACATTATTGGGTTGCCAAACTGACAGCTTTTTATTTTAGATTACTACCATTCTGATTGTTATGCTTTCAATAAACTCTTGTGATTTTTCATCCTATTATTATACGTCAAGTATTACGTCTGCTAGCTTTGTCAGAGAACATTTCTGGTTCCCATTTCTTCTTTTTTAAAACCTTGCCTCCAGGTATCCCATTTACAGCTTTTGGAACAGTATACAGAAGTAGTGTGACTGTTTACATTCAGAGAACAATGAATGTATTGAACCAAGCTAATCATTTGGATGGAGACAAACCATTTCTTAATTAGTAACAAAGTCATTTTTGCTCTGCAATAAAATAATGTAGACCAGCTATGTGCTTTCTTAATTATTGCCCATGGCTTTTTATGTAGGATACAACAAAATTTAGGCCTGGCACAGTGCGCAGTTGATGGTGTTTGTTTTTTGCCCTTCTACAACATAGGTGAAGATTTTAGACTTACCTAAGAAGACGCCAGTCTGGATCCTAAAGCCGCCAGCAGATGCTAAATTGGGCATGCCAATGTGTCTGAAATTGTGGCAGGTAACACATACCTAAATGTGTTGCAGAAACCTGAACACTGACTGACTCATTTTGCCTTCAGCATGTGATTCATGTTTTGATCAGGTGCTCTTTTTGTTTTCTGTTTAGCTTGTCTCCAATTCACCTAGAAAACTATAATTTTCCAGAGCACAGATGCACTTAGAGCAGCAGGCACTATTTATTTCATACGTGTGTGTGGGGTGGGGGCTGGGTTGTTGGCTGCGATGTTTGGCATCTTGTCAATGTCACGAGCAGGAAATGATAATATTGGCTTTAGACTATTTTGGGATTAAGAAGGCGCTCTTTCGAAAAAAGATACTTGATTACAAAAGCTACTGGTTATGCACCTTCTGTGATAACTTGAAATACACTTCAATGTTTCATTGAAAACTGAGAACATTTTTAGTCAGCTCTGGCCCTGGAATATTGGAATATGTGTACACTGGAGTCAAATAGTTATATTTCTGAAATTAGCACCTTGACTTAGCCTTTGTTTTAATGCTTTTGGACATTGCTAAATATTCACATTGTGATAGTTACTGTAAATGCCTGCACTGTCTTTCTTTATGATTAAATCTTTGAAGCAACTATTGACAGGTAGCAGGACAGAGAATTGGTACACATCTCATTAGGTTTTATTTCAAAGCTGTGTCCATTGGAGTTTGATGAAGTGTCGTTGACCCTCCTGATGTGGCTTTGAAATTTTTTCCATTTATCCCAACTGGTTTTCATATTCTTTGGATTGGTCTTAATGCTTCACACCTGTTACGTTGGATTTTCATTTGGCTTACTCCTGTTCCTATGTTCCATTCAGCCCCTGTGCCTGTACCACTATTCAGTGAGGTCATGGCTGAACCGTGGCTTACCTCCATATACCTGCCTATGGCCTTTATCCCATAGTTTTGCTTATCCCTTTTGCATAAATGTACATTAACAAATAATCCAGAACACTTTCCTTTGCCTTGAGGATGCCGGCAACATTTGTCTACAAAAAAATGTACATTTAGCAGGGAACTTACTTTTACTTAATAATTTTATTGGTGTACAAAATTTGGATACGCTTGGAGGCTGTTGGGGAGGTTTACAAACTTTACTGCCAAGAACTTTGCAATTTTATTTGGAATACAAGCTAAAAAAATTCACTTTGTACCGCAAATTAATGAATAACTGCAATGCGTAAATAATTTGTTTTATCAAGAGACTCTTGATTGTGACCTGTGCATGGAAGAATTATAGAAGGGGACACTGATCATGTGCAAAATTAATGGACAAAAGCCAAACAAAAAGTAGTAATGTAAATAGCTCAGAATGGCAGAGTTGAGGAAGAAATGAAATACGTCAGAAGAAATGTTAAAGATAGGAATGAGGAAATTAAAGGGTAAAAAGAAAATGGGTGAGAAACTGAAAGGAAGAGGAGAATAAAATTGTTTTTCAGAACTGTTAAGAACCTGGATCTATAAATATACATATGAGAAAATCAATTAATCCACATAACACAGCCCTATCAATAATGGAGGACTAATGCTTATTCACAATTGAAACTTGAATTAACTAGAACATAGCAAAAGGAATAGGCCACCCAGCACCTTAAGCCTGTTCCAACACATTGAAAATTCTGGAACACATCTTTGGATAAGATTTTATTCTTTACTGAGACATTTTCTTTAGCAACACTGGGAGAACTGTAAGTTTTTAAAAAAAAACATTGTTTAATTGCCATCAAAAAGACTTGCATTAAATCTGATTTTTGGTCTGCAGCAGCGATCTGAGTTTCTCACAGCCTATTACATGCTACATTACTATTCCTTTCTCTGTCTTTCTGACTAGTCTTCTTCTGGTTCTCGGCCTTTGTTACTGGTTGGATATGAGGATGGGTCTTTGATCCTCTGGGACCTATCAGAAAAGAAAATTTTGAGCCGTCTTGCCTGCCACAATGAACCAGTCATGTGTCTTGACTTTGACCCTGAGAAGGCCAAGGGTATCTCCGGCTCCTCCGAGAAGCTTCTCAGCTCCTGGAGACTTGACAACCAACAGAATCTTGAGGTTAGCAACAATGACCTGTCTGTCATTTATTCAGTGTTACACCAACATTCTGATATGCTGGAAAAATATTTAGTCATGAAAGGGAGTTGTTGCAGAGTCCAGCCTAATTAATCACTTACCAGTTACAATATTTGGGTGCAGAGTGTGTTATCTGTATTGTCATCTCATCGGGCATTGAAGTTAATGATTTTTGTTTATGGTATGCCTTTTTGAAGTTACTATTCTAAGTTATTGCAATATTAAATGTTTGTTTTAGGTTTGGAAAATTAATCTTTTATAAATCTTTGTTGTTCACTTTTTGTCTCTATTGCCAAAATATAATTTGCATAGCAGGCTCCATCTGCTAAAGGTTCAAAAGAATGCTAAAGTTGTGAATTACGTCCTGCAAGCATTTTGTATTTTGGCCTGAGTTTATCTGCACATTCTGTTTTCTAGGCAGACCTAATAACAAAGCAAGCTGGCAATCATTAAATGAAAAAAGTATTTAAAATCTGCTTCACTATTCTTTGCAATGGAAAACCATTTGATTGTCATGATATTCACATGTTTATTGTTAAATATTATCAACTCAAAGATTTTTCAATGTCTCATTTCTGAAGATTTGAGTGTGTGCATTCATACTGAGAATTATTTTATTTCCAAGATTAAGTGTTCTGGCTGTACCTGTATTGTCTGTTCATTTTGTACTTAAGTGAACAATAGTTCAAAAATTAGAGTCACAACCATAGTTATTATTATAGTTGAATTATGTATTTCATATGAAATATTTATTTTTTTTATTATTATTATTTTAGTCATTATTCAAGTGTATTGTACGTATCAGAAGAACATTAGAAATAGAAACAAAATTGCATCATATGCTCCAGTAGAAGCATAGGAAATAGGAGCAGGAGTAGGCCCTTCAAGCCTGCTCCTCCATTCAGTATGATCATGGCTGATCATCCAATTCAATACCTTGTTTCTGCTTTCTCCCCATATGTGTTGATCCCTTTTTAGCCCCAAGAACTATATCTAACTCCTCTTGAAAACATTCAATGTTTTGGCTTGAACTGTTTTTTGAGGCAGAGAATTCCACAGGCTTGCCACTCTCTGGGTGAAGACATTTTCTGTACATCTCCATATGATTATGGCTGGCCTTGACTGCACTTTTATGTCTGCACACCATATCCCTTGATTCTTTGAGAGATCAAACATTTTGTCTCTTTCCAACAACAAAACATCTACAATCCTTTGGGGGCACAGAATCCAAAGATTCGCAACACTCTAGAGTAAAGAAATTTCTCCTTCTCTCAGTCCTAAATGATCAATCCCTTATCCTGATATTGTGCCCATTTTCTAGATTCCCCATGCAGAGGAAATAACCTCAATATCTGGACTGTTGAGTCCCCTCAATGTTTGAATTAGACCACCTCAAATTCTTTTAAACTGTAGAAAGTATAAGCCCAATTTACTCAGCCTCTGATCATAGGATAAATCCTCTCATTCCAGGAACCAGTTGTGAGATTTTGCTTGTACGATCTCTTTACTTTAGTAAGGCATTTGATAAGGTACCTCATGGCAGGCTGGTAGGGAAGGTTGAGTCTCACAGGATCCGGGGTGAGCTGGCTAGATGGATACAAAAGTAGCTTGGTCATAGAAGACAAAGAGTAGCAGTGGAAGGGTGCTTTTCGGAATGAAGATCATAACTAGTGGTGCTCTGCAGGGATCAGTGCTGGGACCTTTGTTGTTTGTAATATATAAATGATCTGGAGGAAAATGTAGGTGATCCAATTAGTAAGTTTGTGGATGACACCAAAATTGGCAGAGTTGCAGATATTGAGGAGGATTGTCAAAGGATACAGTAGGATATTGATAGATTGCAGATTTGGGCAGAGTAATGGCAGATGGAGTTTAATCTGGACAAATGCAAGGTGATGCACTTTGGAAGTTCAAATCCAGGTGCAGTTTATATGATAAATGGCAGAACTCTTAGCAGCATTGATACATAGAGGGATCTGGGTGTAAAGGTCCACAGATCCCTGAAAGTGGCAACACGGGTGGACAAGATGGTCAAGAAGGCATACAGCACACTTGCCTTCATTGGCCAGGGCATCAAATATAAAAGTTGGCAACTTATGTTACAGCTGTATTAAAATTTTAGTTAGGCCACATTTGAAATGTTGCATGCAGTTCTGGTTGCTGCACTACCAGAAGGACATGGATGCTTTGGAAAAGGTGCAGAGAAAGTTTACCAGAATGTTGCGTGGTCTGGAGGATTTTAGTTATGAGGAGAGGTTGGATAAACTCAGATTGCTTTCACTGGAAAGACAGGCTGAGGGGTGATCCGATGGAGGTTTACAAAATTGAGAGGCATAGATCGGGTAGATAGTTGGAGGCTTTTTCCCAGGATAGAAAGGTCAACTAAGAGCAGGCACTGGTTCAAGGTGAAAGGGGGAAAGTTTAGGGAAAAAATGCGAGGAAAGTTTTTCACACAGAGGGAGCTAGGTGCCTGGAACACACTGCCAGTGGTGGTGGTGGAAGCAGGCACATTAGCAACATTTAAGGCGTATATTGATAGACGCATGAACAGGAGGTGAACAGAGGGATAGATACTGTGTATGGGCAGTAAGTAGTGGATCTAAATAAGGACTAGGAATTGGCACAGGCTCTGTGGGCTGAGGAGCCTGTTCCTGTGCTGTATTGTATCTCCAAGGCAGATATATCCTTTCTTAGATGTGGAGACTAAAACTGCGCACATGTCAAGATTTGCAAAGATACTGAAATTTCCAGTTACTGAAATTAAAATTTTATTTTAAAATCTGGCATAAAAGTAGGTTAATGTCTTAAAGGTGAAACAAAATGGAAATCTTTTGTAGAAAGTAGATATTGAATATTTTACAAAACATGTAATTATTATTTCCAACCTTATTGTTAGTTGCAGAACACTGTGACATTGTTAAATGCTGGAATAGCTGACACATGCATTCGCCAAGACAAGAAGATATTAGCCACAGCAGGTTGGGATCATCGGATCCGTATCTTTGGCTGGAAGAAGCTAAAACCCCTGGCAGTTCTGCCCTACCACACAGCCAGTGTACACTGTGTGACATTCTCAGACCATGTTGTTCCAAGTGAAAGATTAATGGCTGCAGGATCTAAAGACCAACGCATAAGTTTGTGGTCTTTCTACAATGAGCCGTGAAAGAGTTAATTTTATACGGAAGTTTCGGTCATATTCTGAATAAACTGAAGATTGAGCAGTATTGCTTGATTGATGATGGATGATGTGAGTCAGCTTGTGTGCATTTTGTACTGAAATTTTATTATGGTTGTAATCTTATTATTTTCTTCATGGGCTGTCTCTTATTGAATTGATATTTAAAGAAAATAAAACAAAGAGCTTATGTTTATATAGCAGCTTTCATATTTTCATGACATCCTGGAAACGTTTACTTTTAAATTAAAATTGCTGTTGGTTGGTAAGTACAGCAGCTAATTTCTGGGCAGCAATTTTCCACAGAAAGCAATGAGGTGAGTAACCCTTTGGAGTGAAAAGGAGGGATAAATGTTGGTTACAACATCATAAGAACTGCCGGCAATACATTGAGTGGTGCCATGAGTTATTATTTCTGGTTTTAATTAAAAAATAAAATTTTGTAACATATTAGCTATTTGCAACTCATTGCTACAACTGTAAATTCCACAGTAACATTGTTGGCATGAGGTAAATTTTAAGGATTAATTTAACCTTAAGACCTCATGAGACTTCATTGTGTTTAACACAGTACTTCCCATGCATGGGAGACAAAAACACTGTTGATTTTTTTTTCAACATTAAACCCATGCTAATCTAAATGTCTGTTTTAATTTTTAACATATATTTGCAACGCTTCTTCATGTAACTCTTTGCTTACTCCTTTTTCTTCAGCAGCAAGGAAATAGACAATGAAGTCATGTAAGCCAAGCCAATCATGTTGGGCTGTGGTTACTATCGTTGATTTGTCTGTGATTGGTGTCTTCAGAAATTGTACATGGGCCATAATTTTAATTAGTCTTTTACCAACATTTACTAAAAAATAGTGGTATAAATTTTGCTTTTAAGTTTATTCATTTCCCATTATTTCTCAGACCTGACCATTAAGGTAGCTTATTAATGTTTGTAAACCATTTATTTTTCTAATTGTTTGGCATCTGAATTAGCTCCCACCCTTTTATTATTCTAACTGATTTGGCAGAAGCTGTTTCCGGATCAGACTTTTCCTGTCCAATACAAAATTTGGTTTTTGCCTGCAATTTTCCGGTAATTCTTTGATTCTTGCTGGTGTTCCAATCCTTTTCCCTATTTGTACACACAAGGGTAAAACACACTTACAAAATTTTAAAAATAATAGTCTTATTTTGATCCAGTGCTCTACTGGAAGCATGAGAATTGTCAAAGAATTAGAAAGATACCCAAAGCTTGACCCTCCGCCATCCTAACTCTCTCAATGTAGCATCTAGTAGTTTACCTGAAGTTTATGTTATCACAGAATTTTACAGCATAGAAGAAAGCTGGTGGCCCATCGTACTAGTGGGGACTCTTTTGAAAGAACTGTCTTGTTGGTTCTAGTCCCCTGCTCTTATCCTGTATTTGTTTTTCCTTTTTAAGTACTGCTCTTTTGAATGTCACTATTTATTTGCTTCAACCGACCTCTCAGGTACAACATTCCAGATCACAATAAGTCACTTGTTATAAATTCTCATCCACTCCCCTGGAATTTTTGCCAATTCTAGCAAATCTATTTCTACTCTTTACTGTCCCTCCTGTCATCATTTTGATTGTGTCAGTCAAATCTCCACTGTGTGAAGTATATGACTGGGTAGTGGACACTATGTAATCGGATTGGCTCAAACTTTACGTTCACTCAAAATGAATGAATTCTTTTAAAAAGCACTATAATAAATTTTCATCAATGAAATGAAATTTATTTTCTAGCTTTGCTTCAAATAACTTTGGAATCAAATAATGTATGGAGTACAAACACCAGTATAGGATAGTAGGAATGAAATAAAAGCAAGGTACTGTGGATGCTGGAAATCTGAAATAAAAACAGGAAGTGCTGGAGAAATTCATCAGATTTGGCAACATCTGTTTCTATTATGTTTCTCTCTCCACGGATGCTGACAGACCTGCTGAGTTTCTCCAGCACTTTTTGGTTTTATTATTAGAATATCGACCTGTTCCTGTGTTGTAAATTCTGTGTAAAAGCTCTCATACATATTACAAATATCTCAAAGTGCTACTTCACAAATAAAAGAAACAAATTCATCCTAGTCCTTTTGTAATTCTGTTTATAGTGTGTTCCAATGACATTTTTGTCTTCTTGCTCTAAATTTTAATTTATTTTTAAAAGAAATTGATTAGCCATAAATGTCACCATCATTATCTTCTGCAGCCAAAATTTTTCAAAGACCTGGCATAAGCAAAATGGACTGAGAGGCTCCCTTCGGAGCTTTGAGTTTCTAATGTGCCAACTTCCCCAACTCCGTTATCACAGGCTGGCATTTCATGCTTTACTATTTTTCCTAAAGCTTAGAATGGGTCTTGGTTTGTAGTACTTGTTTGTCTATTTGTCTATTAGTTAACTGTTGCTTTTGTTTTATATCTTAGTGGCACATACGTGCATGATTTGAATTTGTTTTTGTATTTGTATGTAGAACTATGATATTTATATGACTTTTGCACACACAATTGAAACTTTCTTATATGAAAGCAAACTACTGTGGATGCTGGAAATCTGAAACAAACACAGAGAATGCGGGAGAAACTCAGCAGGTCTGGCAGCATCTGTGGAGAGAGAAAAGCAGAATACAAGCTCAAGGAACAACATTTCATTTTTCAGCTCTGGCACTTTACAGGCTCAAGATCTCAATTCTGACTTCATCTGGTTTCCATTTTTCGTAGATTCTTTCCCTCCTTCCCTCCTTTTTTTACTTATTTACTTGCTAGGCCATTTCAGCAGTATTGCTCTTGATTTGGAGACACACAAAGAGCAGACCAAGTAATGATGACAAATTTCCTTCTCCTGAAGGTTGTAATGAACTAGGTATGTTTTCATGATAAACAATTATAGTTTCATGGTCACCATTACTGAGCCTAGCTTTCAAATCCATTTTGTTTTAAAAATCTATTACTGTTAATAGTTACAGTCATTCTGGGTGATAATCTAAGTGATTTCAAATGGGCAGTAATAACTAACCAGTACAATTTCTATTGAGAGAAGGGTATTGCATTAAAATCACTAAAAGAGATGAGCTGTTCATCTCCTTTGTTTTGGACCTGCCTAGCCTGCATTTCTATATAATACACAGAATCACTATCATGAAACTTGAATATAGAATAATGACATTGATTGGGCCCAGAAGAAAGAGCATTGATCTATTGATAAAATTGTAAAGAAATTTACTCTATTTCTTAATTTTCTGTGGTTCCATCATCAGTACCTGGACTTTTATAGAGGATTTCATGACTTATGTTAGGTTCCACAACGTTTGATTATGACATATCCAAAGAATTGTGACAGTGAAGAAAGAGGCCATTCACCCATCCTCTTTGCACAGGCCCTTGAAATAAGCAGGTAGGATCTGGAATGTACTGACTGAAAGTGTGTTGGAAGGCTGGTTCAACCGAGGCTTTTAGAAGGGGATTAGACTGTTATTTAGAAAAGGAACAATGTGCAGGCTTACCAGGAGGAGGGCAGCAGCACATCTTGGAGATGGAGTGTACTACTCAGTTCTAGAGTGAGTAATTCACCTCTGGATGAGTTCCAAGGCAAGAGTATGTTGGAATATTCCCTGATTGCCTGGATGGGGTGCAGCTCCAACAAACTCAACACCAGACAAGTCAAAGCAGCCTGTCTGATTGGCACCCCATCCACCACCTCAACATTCACACCCTTTACTCCTGGCACTGCCAGAGTAGTATACTCCATCTCCAAGATGTGCTGCTGCCCTCCAGGTAAGCCTGCACATTGTTCCTTTTCTAAATAACAGTCTAATCCCCTTCTAAAAGCCTCGATTGAACCAGCCTTCCACCACACTTTAAGTCAGTACATTCCAGATCCTAAGTACTCACCTGATATTGGTGTGAAAACGCAGCTAGGTTTTTCCGAAAAGATGACTTATTACTCGGAAAGGGTTAGAAATGAAGGTTTCTCAGTGAAGAATAGAACAATTGAACGAGGCACACTTACAGTATAATACATTTCTAAGGGATTGGGTGCTTGCTGTATGAGCCGCCGTTTGAAATACCTGTCTGACAGATTGTGACTCTGACGAATGATTGATAGTGAGTAACATGGCTTGTTTTACACACCTGTATTTGTATGAAGCGGTTACCAAGCAACCGTAGCACAACAAGTCAGGAGTGGAATCCAGTCTGCAAACTGAAAATAGGAGCCAATCGATTAACCATTTCATGTCCAAGTCATTTGAGCATTTGTCCGGACAGACTGTGGAGCAGGGCTTGGTTTAATTGACATTCCCCCTTATTATCCCAGCGACAGGCCGGACGGTGAAAATTGCGATCATCCTGTTTATTAAAAAGGGCTCAGTAGGGAATGAGTCACTGGTACAGACGGTTCCTCTAATTCTTTCCGAATATTTTTTGCGAACAACATCTCCTGTGTTAAATTCTAATGCCTACGTTAGCCATCTTCCTTTTTTAGGTCTGTGCTGGTATAATAGCTCAATCTGGTCTTAAAATTCGCCTTCGAGACCCTCCAAGTGAAGATTCTTAAAGTTCACCGTCTCCCCTCACCTGAACCATCTATTTTCGGGTAAGTTTGTCTCAGTAAAGACTGGCACCGTTCAAATCTATATATTCAGTTCAGCAAACTGAACTGTCTCTAGTTTCTCTTGGGTTGTAAAATGGACAAATGAAATCATTCTCGAGAATATTTGAACGGACGCTTTTAGGCGAGTCAGTGCTTTTTTTAGAAAAATCATTACTGAGAAGAGACTTGAGATCTCCATCCTAACTCACTCCACTCAATAACCCTCATCCCCCCCTCCCCAATCTCCCCAAATCCTCCCCAATCTCCCCAAATCCTCCCACTCTCACCAAATCCCGCCCCCACTCACCAAACCCCTACCCCACTCACTTCAACCTATCTCACTCTCCCAAACCCCCTTCCAATCTACCCAGTCCTCCTCCCCACTCTCACCAAACCTCCACCCCACTCTCTTCAATCCCCTTCCCACTCTCACCAACTACTCCCCCTCCCCAACCCCATTCCCATTCTCACCAAACCCAATCCCCGCTTTCTTCAAACTCTCCCCAATCCCCTACCCACTCTCCCAAACCTCTCTCCAATCTCACCAACTCCCCCCTCTTCCCAATCCTCTCCCCACTGTCAAGGGATTTATAAAAAGGACCAGGGCAAAAAGCTGTATCTGACAATATTGTGTGTTTGCTTTGAGATTCTTATCTTGACAACATACAGTGTAAATGGTATTTCTTGAAATATCCAGTCAACTTGAGTTTCTGTTTCTAAATTAAAGTCTTGCATTTATGTACAACAACTACTTTAATTGATTTGGTGCTTTTTAGAATAATAAAATGTCCAAAGATACTTTGAGTCAGACTTGTGTATTAAACAAATTATGACACTGAACTATCTAAGGAAATGTTTGATCAAATGACCAAAAGCTTGGCCAAAGAGGTCAATTTTAAAATCAAAGCAATCTGAAGAGGAGATAACAAGGTGTAGAGCTGGATAAACACAGCAGGCCAAGCAGCATCAGAGGAGCAGGAAAGCTGATGTTTTGAGTCTGGACCCTTCTTCAGAAATGGGGGTCCAGACCTGAAACGTCAGCTTTCCTGCTCCTCTGATGCTGCTTGGCTGCTGTGTTCATCCAGCTCTACACCTTGTTATCTCAGCTTCTCCAGCATCGGCAGTTCCTACTATCTCTCAATCTAAAGAGGAACCAGCGTAGGTTAGTGACCACAGGGCTACTAGGTTAAAGAGCCCTGGTGTAAGTAGGACACAGGCAGCAGAGCTTTGGTTAACCTCAGATTCATAGGGACTAGAATGTGGGAGTCTGACAGAACTGCATTGCAGTAGTCAAAACTAGAGATAACAAAGGCATGGATGAACATTTCAACTGGAAAGTGGTGTTGGGTACTGTTAGGCAGATATAGTGATAGCTATGAATGTGGGGTAAGAAGCATAACCTGGGATCAAATAAGAGACTAAGGATTGTGAATGTTCATTTGGCTGGGAGAGGGATGGAATTGTGACAAAGGAACAAAATTTGTACACCATAAGACCATTTGGCCGATTTGAGTCTGTGCTATCATTTGATCATGGCTGACATGTTTCTCAATCCCATTCTTCTGCCTTCTCCTTGTAATCATTGCCAATCAAGAACCTGATCTTAACCTGACTTGGCCTTCACAGCCCTTTGCAGCAATGAGTTCCACAGATCAACCACCCTCTGGCTGAAGAAATTCCTCCTCATCTCAGTTCTAAACGGCCATCACTTCACTCTGAGTAGACTGTGCATACTTGGGCTCCAGACTGTCCTACTAGTGGAAACATTTTTTCCACATCCACTGTATCCAGGCTCCTAGTATTCTGTAAATTTTAATCAGATATCCCCTCATCTTTCTAAACTCCATTGAGTAAAGACCCAGAGTCCTTAACTGCTTCTCATACAACAAACCCTTCATCCCGGGATCATTCTCATAAACATCTTCTGGATCCCCTCCAACACCAGCAATTCATTCCTCAGATAAAGGGCCCAAAACTGCTCACAATATTCCAAATGCGGTCTGACCAAAGCCTTATATAGCCACAGCAGTACATCTCTGCTCTTGTATTCTCGCCCTCTTGAAATGAATGCTGACATTGCATTTGACTTCCTAACTGCCAAATGAACCTATGTCTTAATGTGAAGAGAATCCTGAATTCGGACTCCAAGTCCGTTTGAGCTTCAGATTTCTGAAGCCTTTCCTCACTTAGAAAATGGTCTGTGCTTCTATTCATCTCACCTAAGTGCACAACCTGACACTTCTCCACATTGTATTCCATCTGCCACTTCTTTGCCCACTTTGCTAGCCTGTCCAAGTCCTTCTGCAGCCTCCCTGCTTCCTTAATACTACTTGTCCCTCCACCTATCATTGTGTCATCTGCAAACTTAGCAACAGTGCCCTCAGTTCCTTTGTCCAGATCGTCAATGTTGTGAACAGTTGTGATCCTAGCACAGACCCCTGTGGAACTCCACTAGTCACCAGCTGCCATCCTGAAAAAGGCCCCTTTATCTGTACTGCCTGCCTTCTGCCAGTCAGCCAATCCTCTGTCCATGCCTGTACCTTGCCTCTAACACCATGGGTACTTATCTTATTTAGCAGCTTCCTGTGCAGCAAAGCCTTTTGGAAATCCAATAGGTCACATCCACTGGCTTTCCTTTGTCAAACTTGTTCATTACCTCCTCAAAGAATTCTAAAACATTTGTCAAGCATGGCTTCCCTTGATGAAGTCATGCTGACTCAACCCTATTTTACCATGTACTTCCTAGTATTCTGCAATTTCATTCTTAATAATGGACTCTAAAATTTTGCTAATGACAGAGGTCAGCTAACCTGCTTACAGTTTCCTGTCTTTGGCCTTCTTACCTTCTTAAACAAGGGTATTACATCAGTCATTTTCTAGTCTTCTGGGATCCCCTCTGACTCCAGTGATACCTGAAAAATCACCAATAATACCTCTATGACTCCTCGGCTATCTGCTTTAGAAATTTAGGGTGTAGTCTATCTGGTCTGGGTGATTTATTCGTCTTTTGGACCTTTCAGCTTTCCCAGCACCTTCTCCTTAGTGATGGCCACTACACTCACCTCTGCCCCCGACTCTCTTGAAGCTCTGGTATGTTGCGGGTATCTTCCACTGTGAAAACTGATGCAAAGTACCTGTTCAGTTCCTCCAACATTTCTTTGTTCTCCATTAGACCTTCTCGAGTCCAATTTTCCAGTGATCCCTACAGGCCTCAGGATTCCATACCTCCATCATTCCTTGAGACCAAACAGTGAGATACTCTACCAATCCTCAAGACCAGACACCGAGACCAAACAGTGAGACCCTTTAATAATCCCTGGACAGACACTGAGACTCTCCAGGTGACTTCATTCTGTGCATAATGATGTGCAAATTATCGCTGCCAGTTTTCTACCCGGTATGCTTTGGGATGAAGTTAAAAGTCATTGCATGCATGCATGAACCACTGTGCACGCATGGGGCCATCTCAACAGCCTTGGCAATGCATACACAATGTATTCCATTGGAAACAATTTCTGTTCACCCACAGCAAATGCAAAACACAAACTCTGATTTGTCACTTTTTCAAGACCTCAAGTTGTTCTAAAGCATTTTAGGGCAAAATAAAAACTTTTGAAGTGTGTTTAGAATGTATTCTCACTATTTAAAATAGAAATGTTGTCTTTCAGTGATTTATATCAAGTTATGTAAGTTCTCCAGGTGTAAGCATGTTTCACTAGACCTGCTTTAGTGAGATTCTATTTTGCACCTTGAATTTCCTAATCCTGTTTGCACAGTCGGGAAAAGCTTATTCAGTAATATTGATATTGAATAGAAACTATTTTTATGCAGGTTTCCAGCGACTGAAGTGTTTGCTTTTTGTAGTTTAATTTCGTGTCCATCTGAGTTAGTTTCTTTATTCCAGAGGGACTGCTACACTAAACCCAAGAAACAGCATGCATAAGTTGCATTAATGTAGTTTACATCCAGAATTCTGCAATTTTCTGCAGTCTTAGATCCCGATTAAACATATATATTCAGCAAGATTATTAATCACAATCAATTCTGAAATTGTCAAGAAATTCATTTGAGTCCAATTTGTAGTTGTGTATTAAATCATGAGTATATACATAGTGTTATTTTGGCTCACTGCATAGCACTTGTTGCCTCAGAGTCTGAAGATTGTGCATTCAAGTACTGTTCTCAACACAAGGACACATTTTGGCAAATGTCAACATAGAAAGTGTGTTGGCATGCGATCCCTCAGATGATATGTTTAACCAAGGATTTCTTTGTCCTCTTGCACAGTAAAAGGTCCCAAGAGAATCTTCCAAAAAAAGCTTTGAGCTCTCCCAGATGAGGTGGCTGATATTTATTTCTCAAGCACTATCATCAAAACCTGATCATGAGGATTTTCTGATGAAGGGTCTAGGCCTGAAACGTCAGCCTTCGTGCTCCTGTGATGCTGCTTGACCTGCTGTGTTCATCCAGCTCTACACCTTGTTATCTCATTGACACATTGCTCTTTATGGAACTTGCTGTGCCTAAATTGATTGCTACATTTCACAAATAATGTGGAAAGTGCTATATAAATGAAGGTGTTTATTTCGCAGTGTGAGTTATACCTAATTGTGGAACATTTACTCTTGAAATTTCAGAGATGGTTGCACAATATTTCAAACTAGTATTTAAACATTGCTTAAAGTTGAAAATTGATGAAGTAGATGTGAAAGCAGAATTGGATTCTTTCAGACACCACACAAGGGAAATTAAGTGGGAATGAAAACTGAAGATGCTGAAATGCTCAGCAGGTCTGGGAGCATCTGTAGAGAGAAACAAAGTTAATGTCTCAGGTCAATGACCTTTAGGCACTTGAAGGGAACACTAATGAACAACTAAGGGGAAAGGGCAGGGGAATGTGTTGAGCTAACTTAGCTGGCACTGGCTAAAGTGGATGAAAGGCCTCCTAAGAGCCGTAAGAAATAGGAACAGATGTAGGCCATTCAGCCCCTTGATCTTGCTCAGCAACTCAATAGGATCATGGTTGATCCAATGCTCCTCATGCCCACTTTCCTGTCCATTCCCAATAAACCTCCTATCTATCTCAGCTTTAAATATACTAAATGATTCTGTTCCCACAGCTCTCTGTGGCAAGGAATTCCAAAACCTCAACACTCTGAGAGAAGAAATTCTTCCTCATCTCAGTCTTAAATTTACACTCATTTACTCTAAGACTCTGATCCTAGACTCTCCCATTCGGCGGGGTGGGGGCAGGGAAATCCTCTCATTCTGTATTGCAAACATTCTGTGAATCTGTTCTATGGAATGCAAACTGGTGAAGTTCTATTTGAACTGTCTGAGCAGCGACAGATTGTTCAATCGGTATGGTCACTCATTCCATTTCAACACAAACTCCTCATAATTATATTCCTACACACACCAACCTGTTTCACTGTTCCTGCTACCCCTGTTACCTGATACATTGCTCTGTGCGTATCTACCAATGTCTCTTTGAATGGAGACATTACATATGTTCTTATCACCCTGTTCAAAGATATTATCACATCTTTCTGGAGCTTGAACCGGGAATCTTGGTCCAGAGAGAGGAACGCTACCACCGCACACCCAGGGCCCTGAATGGAGATGTTATAATTCCCTCTCTGATTGCATGACCCTCTACGTTCTCAATGCCAACCGCCTACCTCTTCTTGCTTAAAATTGGACGTGGTAGTGTGAGCTATAAATCGGCAGAAGTTTGCAGAGCCGGGGATAGTAGCTGTTTCAAAAATCCAGAACAGGCACGAAGGGCAGAATGGCCTCATTCTGTACCGCATGATTTTACTCGTGAAGCGAATCCAGCTCAGCCTCCAGTTGGGAAGAGGGATGCTGAAGTTTTGCATTAAAGTCTCCTGTCGACTAATTACCCGTGACCAGAAAACTGTGGATAAATCAGATGGAAAAATAGCCATCTGGCTCATTCAAAATATTTGTCTATCTGGTGAATACATTGTTTTTTAAAATAAAACCTATTTGCACGAAACACATGGTATAAATAAAGGAGAATATCAACATCCTCTGCATAAAAATGTTACAGACAGCCAGTAAATAACAACCTTTCTGGTTTGATAGTAACCGGGAGCGTGTTGCTGTTGGATTTACTGATTGTAGAGAGACGCTGCTGCATCAGATCCCTCTGGAACTTGGCAAGCAGAGAATCACTTTGAAGTGTAGCGACTGTCGTGCTCATATGGGGTAGGCTAACAGTATTACTGGACTGATTCTTGTTTCAGCACCAACCTTGTCTCCCAGATGAATATTGCTGGTATCCTTTGTTGTCCTGTTGACTTGCGTGTTTTCAGCCATATGTCTGTCCGTCTCCTCTTTCCCAGTTGCATCTGTTGTACAGTAATTGGCAACACACAGGAAAGGAAAGGAAATCAAAGGCGCGACTGATGGGCTACAAAATACATTTTTTTGTTGGAAATTAAGAGCGGGCCAGTCGTGGAAAAAATCATAAAAGTTACCCCGCTCTGCTGCTTCGACCTTGAGAGTCCCTGACAGCTTCCCATCCCTGAGTCCGGCCCAGTGCTATAGAACAGGCGTTTAATGGGGTTTCCGCCTATTCTGTGATAAATCGAATGCTTTTAATATTACCAACAGATGTGGGCAGAGATTTACGAAAACATAATGAGCGAGGAAGTGCTGAGAATCATTTGAGGTAAATTGGGAAGTCAATAAAGGGAAGCGAGGGTAGAAATGGTAATTCTTTGATAAAAACTTGAGCTATAGAGTCTAGGCCCAGGTGCATGTCAACAATGATTTATTATTGGAGTTCAATGATGATGATGGACTGCGCATTTTGAGCTGTGTTTGCCCTTCTTGGTGAGAAACTGTTTACGTTTGGGCACTGCTGCTGCAACCTGAAGCACTTGACCAGATCCCAGGGTGAATCACCAGTACCACTCCCTAGCAGAAACAGCTTTGACCGTTCTGTCCCAGTTCATTCAGCTTGCACTAACTCTGAAGGTGTGAATAGATATTACATTGCACAGATTACACAGCACAGAATGTTTACCATTTGACTCAACAGCTCTGTGCCAGCGGTTTTGCTCCTCTCAAACCATCTCACAATGAAATTAATTAATTATGTTTTGGAATGGGATTCTTCCGGGGTGGCACAGTGGTTGGCAATGCTGCCTCACAGCAACAGGGACCCGGGTTAGATTCTAGCCTCGGGTGGCTGTCTGTGTGAAGTTTGCACATTCTCCGGGTGTCTGCATGGGTTTCCTCCCACAGTCCTGCCAAAAATCCCGACCCACATCTAACTCATTGGATAACACAATGGTTGCCAATATACACCCTGATTGTAAACAATCATAGACATCTGAGGTATGTGCTCTTCTGTATATATCACCATGTATATATTCTGCATACATTGTTTGAAGAAAATGTTCTATTTTCTCAATAGTATCTTTGCAAAGCCGAGATTGTATTTCAAAAGAATTTCATGAACATGGGTATTTGATATATCTGATTATTACTTCTGCAAAGCATATGGAGACAAAAATCAGCTTTGTGGATATAATTGCTGATGTAATTCTGACCAAACTTTTGACTAGTAGACAGTCAAATTGCAAGAAAAAATTCAAAAAAGTTCGAAAAAGTCAGTCAGAGGAGCTGTACTGGAATGTTTGCCTATTTAAACCCTTCATGAAATTGTGACCCCTAGTTACTGACATACCAACTAGCAGAAACAGAATACCCTTCTTTACCCTGTAACTTGAGGTAACTTTAACAATACATTGTTACTGTTTGCTCTGCATATGATGATCTGTGTAAAGAATCCTGTTTGACAATTTAGTCCATTATAGAAGTGGCTCACATTAAATGTCTTATGAAGGAACATGGCTGCATAGTTGAAATGTACATTTAATCAAGGAACAATAAACAGGTTCATGATCAGGGAACTTAATCACAGATATTTTTTGCATATAGTGTCAACTGAACTTCTTTATTTTTCTCCTTTTTAGCTAAGATTTTGTACCTAGGTATCTTGTACCTAAGAAGGCACTGTGTGTGGTGACATTGTAAACTTTTCACTGTACTCCCGTATCCCTGTACTTGAGTACATGTGATAATAAAACCTAATTCCAATTATAATTCAAATTAGAAAACATTGGCATGGTTTGTAAGATTTGGTTTTTGTGTTGATTGCAAGAAATCATTTAACAAACCTTGGAATGCAGGTTTAAAGATACAACTTGGAGGGGAGTACAGGAGCAGAGGGACCTTGGGGTTCAAGTGCATAATTCTTTGAAGGTGACCAGGCAAGTTGAAACAATTGCCAAGAAGACTTATCAGATCCTTGGGTTTATGAATAAAGGCATAGAATATAAAAACAAGCAAGTGATGCCACAACTCTACAAATGGTCAGGGCACATTTGGTATATTGGGTTCAGTTCCAGACACCTTATTTAAGGAAGGATGATAAAGCCCTGGAGAGAGTGCAAAAGAGATTTACTAGAATTACATCAGGAATGAGGGATTTTAGATACAAGATTAGAGAACTTGAACTTATTCTCTTTGGAGCAGCAAAGATTAATAGGTGACCTTATTAAGGTGTTCAAAATTCTGAATAATTTTGAGGGGGTAAAGAAGGGTATTCTGTTTCTGCTAGTTGGTATGTCAGTCACTAGGGGTCACAATTTCGAGACTGTTAGCAAGAGAACTAGGAGTGAGATGAAGAGGAATTCTTTGCTCCTAGAGCTGTTAGGAATTGGAATGTGCTTCCTCAGAGAGTGATGGAGGTGGTTTCCATACAAGGTTTCAAGAGAAAGCTGGATATATATTTGAAAGTAATGAATTTAGAGAGCAATGGAAATAGGGATGGAGAATGGACTAGCTGGGCAGCACTTTCGGGATCCAGTGGATATGATGGCTCAAATGGCCCCCTTCATTGTAAAATTCCATGATTCTATGAATTGTGAAGTTAAATGTAATGATTTCATGTGATTATCTGAAGCCAGGATTACATATTGGCATTAAAATAGATCATGGAAGAGAGGAACCAAAAGAGTGAAACCAGAAAGCAATTTTTCCATACCAAATCTAAAACTTCCTTGGCCCAAAGGAAATTGCTGCTTGGATCAGTTGGAACTTTCAAGATGAAATTATGTGTTAAATTAGTGTTTCAGAGGATATGAAACACAAACTGCTAAATAAGGGCTAAGGGCAGCACAATGGCTCAGTAGTTAGCACTATTGCCTCACAGTGCCAGGGACCTGGGTTTGATTCCACCCTTTGGTGACTGTCTGTGTGGAGTTTGCACATTCTTCCTATGTCTGTGTGGGTTTCCTCTGGGTGCTCTGGTTTCCTCACAGTCCAATGATGTGCAGAGTAGGTGGTTTGGCCATGCTAAATTGCTCATAGTGTCCAGGGATGTGCTGACTGAGTGGATTAGCCAAGGGAAATGCGGGTCTACACGGTTAGAGAGGGGGTGTGGATCTGGGTGGGATGCTGTTTGAAGGGTCAGTGTGGACTTGATGGGCCAAGTGACCTGCTTCTACACTGTAGGGAATCTATGATTCTATGAATTAGAGTGGAGTGCAAATCAGCCATGGTATAATCAAATGGGCAACAGGTTCAAGGGGTGAAATGATCTGTTGCTTCTTTACTCTTACTAAGTTATTACACATGTTCATAGATCAATGGATCCAACATTATTTGAAGCACTAAATGCATATAATCCACTCAAAGTTACCAATTGCAAATTATTAAGTTAATAACCTGATTCGAGGCCAAAGACTTGGTTTGATTTGAAATGTTGCTCCACTCTTCAAATAATGTACGTGCTGGTTTCTATCCTATTGCCTGTTTGACAAGTGGTATTTATATCACAACAGTAGAGTAATTTCACATATTTGACATACTGACATTAAATTAGTTCAAGATTCTGGAATAAATATTATACTTTTGGTGATTTTATCAATTTTGTGATATATTGCTGATTATTTAATCAGAATGTTCTTCCATATAATTGTTTATTTTGTAAATAAATTTGGTCATAAGTTTTAATCTGAATTATATGATCAAACATCATGTTTTCCATCATTTTGTAGTGAGCTGGCTGCATGATCTCCGCTGTTTGACCAGCTCAAAAATAAATGTAATTGTCAGTCCTTCAAAACAGTTTGCTCCACGTATGATACACAAAGGTTTTAAGATTCTGACCATGATGGATCTGGTTTGCTAACAGACATTGATTTTTGCCTGTGATCCTGTATAAAGATACCTGGGGATGATCTAAATTCTAATTATTCTATAGCACAAACCAGCCTACTTACTTTGCTACATACCATAATTTACACCAGTGTGCTACAAGTACCAAGTGGGAAAGTGAAGTAATGCATCATTACTTCTATTCAAGCCAATTTGAAATGGAAGGAAAGGGCCAGCTTAGACCTTAATATGGTAGTCATTGAACCAGCCATACACTGAAGCTTATACCAACATGACTTTGTCCTAAATCAAGTTGACAAAGATAGGGGAAGGGAGATAGTTGACAATAGTCAGCAATGAGTCTCCATATTCAATTTCTCCCTGATGACCTTTGAGTATAAGTGTTAGGATGTAATGTTGAGGTTGTACAGGACATTAGTGAGGCCTCTTCTGGAGTATTGTGTGTAGTTCTGGCCACCCTGTAATAGGAAGGATATTATTAAACTGGAGAGGGTTCAGAAAAGATTTACCATGATGTTGCTGGGAATGGAGGGTTTGTGTTATAAAAATAGGCTGGGACCTTTTTCGCTGTAGTGTGGAGATTGAGGGGTGACCTTATAGAGATTTATAAAATCATGAAGGGCATAGATAAGGTGAACAGCAAAGGTCTTTTTCCTAAGGTGGAGAAGTTCAATACTACCAAGAATATTTTTAAAGTAAGAGGAGAAAGATTAAAAAAGGACACGAGTTGCAATGTTTTTACGCAGAGAGTGGTTCGTGTGTGGAATGAACTTCCTGAGGAAGTGATGGATGCAGGTAGTTACAATTTTTAAAAGACATTTGGATAGGATAGGTTTGGAGGGATATGGGTCAGTCGCAGGCAGGTGGGACTAGTTTAGTTTGGAAACGTGGTCGGCATGGACTAGTTGGACCGAAGAGTCTGTTTCTGTGCTTTTTGACTCCATGACTTCAGGTAGGCTAATCAATTGGATCAAAGATCTGAAAAGTTGGTAAATAATGGTCACAGAAGTAGGGGGGAAAGGAGGACACTTTTCATCACACAGTTGACTACAATCATTATTGCATGATGTGGAAGAATGGAGGGATCAATTTCCAGTTGAATTTTCAAAAGGCAATTGGATATGTACTTGAAGAGGACTAAGTTGCAGGGCTATGGTGAAGAGATTGGACTAAATTACACAGTTCTTTCAAAGAGTTTACACAGGCACAATGAGTCCAATGGTCTTGTTCTGTCCTATAAATTTCATGGATTGTAAACACTTTGACTTTAATTTTTACTGTGTAAAATGAATTTAAAATGTTATCTCTTAATAGAACTATCGATTAAACACAACACAGATAATATGCATACAGTCACAAACAAACCAAACCAACATAATGCCATTATTTGAATTGAATGACTTGGCTGTTCACATGGATACCTTGCAAGGGCATCATATATATATTTTGTGACAATCAAAATAAGTTGGACACTTTAAATGAATCTGCTTTTTGTCCACTCACTTTGTACTGGAACAGAATGGGGAAAGAATAAGGGTGGTAAAATTGACAGGATGCTTCCTTTCTGTCACAGGCACAGGCCAAGATCAAATAGTGGATAATTATTCTTTCTGTCAAACATTTCTTTAAATTGGAAGCTGCTTGGCCCTTTTCCTCAGAGAGATCAGAAAAGTCAACAGGAAATAACATTTTTGTTGCTTCTGTTTGACAAAGAGAAGTTTTGTACTTATGATTAAGTACTTTATGTGTAGCTGGACACTTGAAGAGCAATGGACATGATAAACACAAGCCTTTATGTATGCTTGTACATACCATGTATTAGTCAGAATATTGAATATGGTTTGCACAGTGTGAAAGAAGTTGAAACTGTGGGGTACAATTGATATCAAAGAAATGGTATGACTTTGGAGAAAAATTGTGAGCAAAAACTAGTCTTCCTTACAATATGATGGGAGTAATGTTGTTGTGCATTTGCACTTCCTCAACTGAAGTGAGGTGAACAACTTAACACTGACTTCCAAACCTAACCTTTCTTCCTGATTTTATCAGTTTGAAGTCTAATGATTTGAAAATGTGAGAGAATCAAAATATTAGAAAGATGCACCTAACACTGCTGTGAACTGCAGAAAACCATGTTTACTTGTGAGATCAATGATCTGCTATTTACAAGAAAATGACTCTACCTCCTGAAGATTTTAATTGATTCCGATCTATAGTGACCCAATTGCCAAACTTTAGTTATCCAACCGCAAAGGCTCAATTTTGTACATGAAATTATAACCTGCTATTTTTAGCCTGGAGGTTTAGGAAAAGCTGTTTTTAATCACTGCCCCCTCATTGGTACAAAGATTTGAACAAAAGTTGTTTGCAGTTAACATACATGCAATTCATTGGTACACAGATGTAAACTTGAAAGATGGCTAACGTGTTTCATGACAAAACAAATGTGGGCCTGTAAGAGAAAAGATTGTGGCGATCTTACCTTTGAGACAGATGACTGTAGGTCCAGCTCATGTTCCAGAACCTGAGCATTAAAAAAATGGAGTCTACACTCCAGTGGAGTACTGGAAGAGTGCTGCACCGTCATAGGTCCTGCCTTTCAGTTAAGACTTTAAATGAGGTTCCATCTGCCTCCTGAGGTGAATGGGCACTATTTTGAAGAGGAGCAAGCAAGGTTTCCCTTGTTTGACCCACAGTCAATACCACAAACACATTATCTGGTCATTATGGCATTGTTGTTTATGGGAGATTGCTGTGCACCGATTGGCTGCCACACTTCCTACATTCCAACAGTGACTACAGTTTGGGGGTCAGTTAACTCAGTTAGCATGATGGCTGGTTTGCAATGCAGAGTGAAGGCAACAGCATGGGTTTAATTCCTACATGAGCTGAGGTTACCATAAAGGACACCTCCTTCTCACCCTCTCTGCTTACCTGAGGTGTGGTGATCCTTCGTCATAAACCACCACCAGTCATTTCTTTCTCTAATGAGAGAGTAAGACTATGGTGACTTTACCTTTGTACTTCATTGTCTAATGTGGAGGAGCCTTGATGCTTGCTTGAGATAACAAAGTGTAGAGCTGGA
>NC_063355.1:40828828-40876329 GCF_021869965.1 Rhincodon typus | reverse complement strand
CCTGCTCCTCTGATGCTGCCTGGCCTGCTGTGTTCATCCAGCTCTACACCGTGTTATCTCAGACTCCAGCATCAGCAGTTCCTACTATCTCTTGATGCTTGCTTGAGATTTGTTTGATATTACCACTTATATTAACCGAACTTCCCGCTAGATGGCAGGCGTTAGTAATTTTAGGAGGTTAGTGCGTGAACCTCCAAGAGTGCAGGTTTTAAAAATTGTTTTAGTTAGGATAAGCCAAAGAGAGATGACAATTTAAATACAATTAGGCTTTCTAAACATACAAATGTTTATTAATGATGCCATTAATAATCTGAGCACAATCGAACACAATATTGTTTAAATAATTTATAGATCTGATCCCAAATATTCTCTTTCTTTTAGGCGGAGATTACATTCGATACGTAGTTACTTTCAGTGAAACACTGAGATGTTTGAAAGAGGATTTGAACTCGGTTTCTTCTTAAACGGACTGGGCCGCTGTTTCGGACAAACACAGCAGCTGGCGTTGTAAAATGCAGACTCTTTCTCTCCGCACTCGTGTATCTGAGAGCTTTCAAAATTAACTGTAAACTCCATACTTAACATCTGATTCTCAAAATCCCTCCAGCATCTGCGGACCCAGGCCATGCAGAAAATATTGACATTCTCTTTTTTTAAAATTATGCATAAAGCAAGAATGTTGGTGTAAGGAATGTAGCTGATTAAAATACAATAGTGTCTGAATCTCACACCGGACAAATTGTGACCCACCCTCAGATCTTTTTTCTAGCCTGCCCTCTGTACTAAATGATCTTTTACTTTCCACTGTTTTGAACAAAAAGAACATAATCCCTGCAGGAATTGATAATTGTTGTCGCATTTGGATGTTAATAGATTTAATGTATTCACGTCACATATTAGATTTCCGGCAAATGGCCTCCCTCTCTCTCTGGTCATTTTCGCCTGGTCTGTTTCCCTGGAACTCTCGCAGACTCTGTTTAATTACCCACTATAGACCAAAAAGTACGTGACCCAGTGATTTCCAGCGCTGTAATTATTCGTGTTTGGTTAATGCACTATCCTGTTATGGCGCCAATTGCTAAACTGGATGGTTCAGAGCATTATTTACATTCCCACAACGCCTTTCACACTCATCATCATCCTTTCGACTATGTAGTGAGGGCAGCACAGCACATAGGCATTCACGATGCAGACACCTCCAATAATTCTGTAAATAACAGCAGTTGGCAGGTAAGGCGGGATCATTCTCTGGAGTTCGGATTTGGTGCTGAAGGAGGACTTGAATACAACCTTCAGACTCAAAGCAGACATCTCGACCCAATGAGCCTTGGCCTATTGATGTGAATTGTTGGACTCAGTAATTAACACTTATCGGGAAGGGTAATGATCTGTAAGAAACATTGACCATTCACAGTGAAGGTACAAGCCTGAAGGTGGTGCACTGGTAGAGTCCCTGCCGCCGAGCCAGGAGGCCCCTGGTTCAAGTCCCATTTGCTCCAGAGCTGTCTGATAAATTGTGAGGAAGTATATAAATCCCGAATTCAAGGGGGTCCGTGGCAGTGTCCCTACCTTGGGGCTTAGAAAGTCAGGGTTCAAGACCTACTTGCCTTGGAGGAGTGTCTGAACAGGTTGATTATAAATAATTTACAAACCGAGTTCAGGGTCCACCAGAAGATACGGATAGTACTTTCGGTGTGGTTGGTTGTATTGATTGGCAAGGCTGCCTGCGCCCATATGGTGCCTGAGTAGACAGCCACATTACTTTAGACGTGACGTTTATTTAAATATTACCTGTATCAGCCGACAGATCACGCTTCACCAGCAACTACACTGGATCAGTCATATAAACGTTGTGGCTTCAAGGCTGAGAATTCCTCAGAGAGTGACTCACCCCCTGAAGCCACAAAGCCTGTCCAGAAGTCAGGAGTGTGATGGAATACTCCCCACTTGCCTGGATGGGTGCAGCTCCAACAACACTGAAGAAGCTCCACACCATTCAGGATAAAGCAGTCCCCGCTTGACTGGCACCACATCCACGACCTCCAACATTCGCCTCCTCTACCACAAACACACAGTGGCAGCAGTGTGTACCACCTATAAGATGCTGCAACTCGCCAAGTCTGTAACTAACCCTACAACAGCACCTTCCAAACTCACCGCCACTTCTATAATGGAAGGACAAGGGCGTGCAGATACATGGGAACACCACCCCCTGCAAGTTCCCCTCCAAGCCATTTACCATCCTGACTTGGAAATATATCACCAATCCTTCACTGTCGCTCGTCAGTTGACCCTCAAACAGAGATCAATGGGATCATCCCAATGTATGATGAATTTTGACACATCAGAGTGCTAGGACCTTATAATTGCAGCTGAATTATATTTATTTAAAAAAAAATGTATGGTCAAAGAAGAAAGAGACATCATGATTCAATGTGATGAAATAAATGTAAAGGGACAAAATCGGGAACAGATCGCAGTTTATGTCACTCCCCTGAAAATAAAGCTGTAATCTGAATGGTTCCAAACGCCACATTAAGCAGAAGGTAATTTACAAGCTTCCTCCTCGAGCACAATTATAGCAGCGATTTTTAAAAAATTAATCCTGTTTCACTTTTCACTAAAGTTCGTGGCCGCGCCTCGGGCAATGATCTGCCACTTTCGTTGAATTTAGTGAGTTCTTGCCTATTTTAATTACTTTTAGTTCATAACTGAGAGCGGTCACGTGAGCAACATGATAACCAAGCGGGTGCAGTTGGAAAACGATTTTATGTGGGAGCGGCTGTCACCATTTGTTCACTGAGAAAGAATTTTGTAAACACAATTAAAATACTGTGGATACAACAGATATATGAATCCAAACAGAGAATGCTGGAGAAACTCAGCAGATCTGGAAGCATCTGTGGAGAGACTTAATTTATATAATTATTCTGAACTGTAGAGAGTAAAATGTTTTATACAGTCTGACATGATTTCATGAAGTGGTAAAGTATAAATCTAATTATATTAATATATAGGCTTTCACATGCATCTCATTGTCAAAGTCGACGGTGCAAATTATCACACATATAAGTATGTATTAATGTTTTTGGGAATCTATTATCGGATCTGTCTTAGAATTTTAATTTTTCATAAATTGTAAGATGTCTACGTTTAGAGTTTCCTGTGGCTTATTTATTCTTTGTCTGGGTTGTAACTCTTTTTTTGTTTGGCGGGCGGGAGGTTGCTAAATATTCCATAAACGTCTCTGAATGGTGAGTGTGATTCAGAGCAGAATGCGTATTTTTACGGAAACTGAGAATAAGTGGGTGGGATTGAGACAAACAGAGCCGTTGTCCCGAACATTGGCAGAATACGTTATCGTTTGAATTACTAAAGATGAGTTCCCTCCTTACCCCAACAACTCTCTCTCACACACACACACACACACAAACCCCTCTTCACACACATTCCTTAATGCTAAAAGATACCGGACTGGGAAGTGTAATTGATTAAAATCCCGCATTTCGGTGACTCTGAGTTTTGTTGTCAGGACACAGCTATCTGTCGGTCAGACCTGTTCAACATGTTGCTGTTCCTTTTCGAAGCGGCGTTTACCACTGGTTCGGCTCAGACAAGCGCAGCAGGGCCCCAGCAACGGAAAGCTCTGTCTTTCTGGAGAGTAAACTTCTTCCCGATTGGTGGGGAACTGAATCGACACCGTCTCACGCGGACCCCCCCCCCCCCCCCACTCCTTCCCAGGATGGAGCTGACAGGTACGGGGCCATCGATATTTTCCCCACTGTTCATCATCAGAGAGAGGGTGGGTTCGGGGCTGGGGGAACGGTGGGAGACCGGGCCGAATAGCCGGAGCTCAGCTGACGGTCTTAATGATGGGGCGGCGGTATCTCAATGTGAAAGGGAGCGGCAGGTGTACACTGAGGGTTACACAGGGCGAGCAGTCGCTCCGACTTGCTTTTTGCAGGAGAAAGTGAGGTTTTAATTTAAATGTCAGCAACTCAAGAACCTTTTAATAGGTGCCTGTTCGTCAACTTCTCGCTGGCTTCCAGAACATTCTCAACCTTCAGACTCATTGCCATTTTTTTGAAACATTATAGCCCTTTTTAAATTTCACAGTCCCAGACTGAGGCAGGCACGGATCTTGCTGAGTTTTATTTTTTAATTAAATGTCTTTTTATTGCAGCTTTTAAAATTATTTCTTTTAAAATTTCGCACCGTTTGTGCATCTCCATACATTCTAATTTATTTACTTAATGTACCTAGCCCAGCTCTCCCCTCGCATCGACACAATTGGTTTTGTTTAATATTCAGATTCTTATGTGGGATTCGTGTATGGAGCTTTCAGGCTGAATATGGAGGTTCATATATTCCCAAGGAGCTGTCTGTACACACTTATCTTTTATCACTGCCTTTACCAATTATACTTATCCAGCCTGCACAAAGATCCCATGGATCCGAATCCCTCGGCCTCCCTATATCTTTTCCACTCCCCACTATGTCCCCAGCTCCCTCCGTCTATATTCCACTGTCTCGCAGCATTATTGACTGTATTGGTCTCGCTCTATAGAGACTTTCCTAACCAACCTGATTCAGAGATGACATGCTTGAACCCAGGCCTCCTGGATCAGACGAAGGGACACTACCACCATGCCACATGAGCCTTTATGTATCTACCTGTTTGTCCGTGCTTTTAATTCTTATTTGTTGGTCTCTGGGAACTTTAGAATGTAGGAAGTGAAAATTGTAGGTTTGCCGGCAAACCGTACCTCAGGCAGACAGGAGGGAAGACATCACAGTGTTTATATTTACAATCAAGTTCAATGTCTCCCTTCAGATTGACCCACAATCTAGAAATCTTGAACCCAGTGTTTGAACAACGATCTGACTCTCTGCACCCTCATTCATGTCCCTTCATTAAGGTTGAACCTGCATTTTGTTCGTGGTGTTTAGCTTTCAGCCAGTTTGAACGTCGGGTATACTCTCGATTTAAAACTACAGGCGCTGCTGTTCCTTCTGTCTCACGGTGACAGTTCTAATGCAAACGGGGATCAGTTGGTGCGGGTTCAGGGTGATTTTTGGAGCCGCAGGCAGTGACTCGGGAAAGAAACGGAATCTTTAAACAAACAAAAAAATTGGTGACGGCCATTGCACGGCAGATATTAGGATCGAAGGACTGAGGCGATTTTTCACATCGAGACCTTCAAACCGAAATTTAATCGAGAGAACGCGGGTGTCCCGTAGCAAACCATCAAACTGGGCAGATCTGGGTTTGGAATAATTTGCGAATAATTTCAAAACATACGGAGTGACGCTTTAAGTGTAAGTGGCTGTGTTTAATCATGATATAATTAACATAAGTTAAATTCAGATGTATCAAAAATATTCACACAGCATTTACAGCACAGCGGCCATTCCGCCCATAAGCGTTAATACTTTTCAGGAATCTGCAGCCGTGCTCTTCCTCTAACTCTATCAACACACCCTTCTGTCCCTTTCCCTCCTTTCCTGTAGGAAATCAAGCTTTTAGGCGCCAGGAGGGTAAAATTGAGTCCTTTTATAACATCGAGATAACCTCCTCCGAATAAAACTGAACGTTAATTCAAGCCAATATAGCAAGGCACATCTGAACGGAGCTGAAGAAAGATCAGCAACTTAAATAGTCGATTTTTTATTCATACTTTATGTATATACTTTTATAAAAGTTGGTCTAACTATTTAACGTAGGAAGATTTCAATGAAACATCAATGTATCAGCTGATGAAACAAGGCAGGATAAAAACGCCTCATATCAGCCGCAGGTACAAGATCCTGTGTGCAATATATTAATCATGGTGTGTTGAGACCCATTGAACAGACCCAACTGTAACAAGGGGAAATGATATGATCAGAGAACAGGAACCAAAAACAATCTCCTCCAGAACGGGTTTAATCAAATTGGAATAAAACCTCGCCTGGCCCATTTGAGCTTTTGGCATGGATGCCTCTTCCATTAGCCACACCAACTCTACTGTCCCCGCCAGATTGTCCAGCGCTCGCCCCAAACAAAACATGAGATTCGCTTCATAAGGTGGTCCCAGTACAACTCAGGAAATAAATGAATAGAATAGCAATTTATTGTCAGTTGTATTTATGAAAATACAGTGAGATGTGTATAAGTCGCCATAATTCGGCGCTATTTTAAATTATAGAAATTAATTAAAAAGAAATAATTTGTTCCCTCCACGGATCCCGGGTTTCCAGAGCGGCTACGGGACACCCCCCGCCAAAGCCGATATTTTCTAATCAACCTGTTCAGAGATCTTATTCCCCCCCACTGGGACAGGTGGGGCTTGAACCCGGGCCTTACGGCTCAGGGGTAGGGACACTACAACTGCGGCACAAGAGCCCTAAATATAGTAGGTAATTTTATTGCAGCAATGCAACTGAGATTTTTGAACAACCTGTTCAAATATGATATGACAACTGTGGAGCAGGTTGGACTTGAACCTGGGCCTCCCGACTCAGAGGCAGGGACATTACCACTGTGTCAAGAGCGCAAGGCAATGAAGGATTGAAATCTGGTTAATTGTCAAACGCTCTTCTATGTTGTCCATTTTATACAACTGTTTTATTTTGTTTTCATTTTAAACGGGGGCAGTATGATGAGGTTAGTTATGTATTAATCAACTTCCAGGTGATTTTTAACAGTGTCCCTAACCTACAATCTTTGGCACCGTTTACTATAGACGGAGAACACATTCATAATCTGTTCCTAATAACTGGTACAAAAGGACATATTTCAAAGCGGAATACGATCACGCAGAATTATTATTTTACAAATCGCCTATTCGGGAGTGTGGATATCGGGTCGGAGCAGCTGCCTCGTGTCCCAATTTTTCCTGAATATTTCTGAAGAAGGGTCCCGACCCGAAACGTCAACTTTCCTGCTCCTCCGATGCTGTCTGGTCTGCTGTGTTCCTCACTGTGTTAACTCTGCCGCCAGCATCTGCAGTTCTCCCAATAATCCATTAATCGCTTTTACGTTAATGATAAACGATAACGTCTTCCCCTCTCGCAGTATGAGCTAAATCCCACCTTTGCAGCTCCATCCTGATTTACTCCCCTTTCCTTCTCTTTCTCTCACATTTCGTGGTTTACATTTTCCTCACTGGGTTTTGCAGGTAAATTAATCAGTTGAAAGACAGGGGTGATTTACTGCTGGTGGTTAATGTTTGAAAAAAAGCTTCGCGTGATTTGATGATGGAGAAAAGAAAACGTTTTGTTACGTGTAAGAGCACTTTCCTTCTATAAAAAAGGGGGAAAACGATTTTTTTTAAAGAAAGGAGCTCAGTGTTAAATGAACATTTAGCAGCTTTCCTCCTAGCTGAGGACAGCTTCCCCGCTGTGTAACAATCAGGGTTGTGAAACTCCAGTTAAAATTCGCCCTCGCCTTTGAGCAGGCCTATTCTAAAGACATTTGCGGCGGATCTTTGCGAGGGATTTAGTAAGAGAGAAGGCGGCCATTCAGCCCCTCCAGTCTCTGCTGCTATCCAGTTGGATCTGGACCTATCCTAGCTTCACCATCGCGTCATAGCTCTTTAACTTACTTTTTTAAAGGAATCTTCTGACGAACGGCGATTATAGGCTAAAAGTGTGGTTGTTAACCCGACGTGGAGGTGACAGTGTTGGACTGGGGTGGACAAGGTCAGAAATCACACGTCACCAGGTTAGAATCCAACAGGTTTATTTGAAATCACAAGCTTTCGGAGCCTCGCTCCTGCTTCAGGTGTTAGTAAGGAGCGAGGCTTCGAAAGCTTGTGATTTCAAATAAACCTGTTGGACTCTAACCTGGTGTCGTGTGATTTCTGACCTTGTTTTTAGCCCGAGTTGAGGTGAGGAAGGGAGGCCCCGAGACCATCTCCTGATTAGGTGGGGGCGGGGAGGGGGGCGGGAATGTATTGGGGGTATCGAAGCCCGTGTGTGGGGTTGTCTTGATCCACGCCAGAGAAAACAACATCAGCCACTCGCTTAAACGGGGAGCATTTCAAACCAACCAAGAAAAAGCAGCATTGTCCGGGTCCAAATTCAGCGCCTGGTGCATGGACACGGATTGGGATCCACTGAAACTCGATTCGCAGCCAGACCATCAGTAACCTCAGCCTCTGAGAGTCGGGATGGTGTCCTGTGCTCAGCCACACAACTGCCTCTCAACTGCATGTTTGGATCAAGAGTGTGAATGCGGCCGGGGGCAGTCGGTTATACGGGATTAAGAAAGGCTGCCCAGTCTCGTTAACGGTACTCCTCCAACCGGCAAATGCTTGAAATTAATGAGTTAATTTACGACAGACGAGCATTTGTAGTTTTACCGAGAAATTAGCGCAGGACTTGCCATGAAACTGGGAGAGTTTGAGAAGGAGAATCCGTCCTGCTAACCTCAGCGAATTGAAACCATGCTGTTGGCATCACTCTGTATCATAAACCAGTCATCCAACCAGCTGAGCTAACCGTGTGTGTGTGTGTGTGTGTGTGTGTGGGTGTGGGTGGGTGGGTTGGGGTGGGGGGTGGTATGGGGGGTGGGAACGGGTGATTGTGTGAAACAGCTAAGATTTTACCGATATTTACCTTCAATCGGCGCAGGTGATTATCTTAAAGTGTCAGCGTCAATTTGGTGTGGCACAATCTAAATGCCAGAACAGCGCCGTTTGTTTAAAAAAATGAACAATTCATTTCACTTGCGAAATTCAACAGCCCCCGCTCTCTCTCCAACTATCGGAAATCGGTGCTTTATGCTTCCTGAATCCAAGGAACTCATCGAACTCCAGTGCCTATATTATCTGTAACCCGGCTTAATATAGACCATCTTCTAGCTCTCACACGGTTTAATCTACCGAGCTGACAGGCTAGGTCTGGGTCATTCTCAATACACCTGGAATTGTTCGGGCCTTTTGAGACGATTGTGAGGAGGCGCTACATAAATTAAATCTTGATGCCATCGTTTGGTTTTGCCATTGATTTGGGACCCCGGAAAGACCCGCGTGTTAGTGACCAAACAGCGAGAAAAGGAGCCGTTAAATTTCTTTCCTCCCCTTTCCACACAGGACCGTATTTTTATCCTGTTCCGAATAAATTGGGAAAGTTGAGCAGTTTTGCTTGGCTGTCGAAGCCGCTCTCGAATATTAGATAACAAGGTGTAGAGCTGGATGAACACAGCAGTCCAAGCAGCATCAGAGGAGCAGGAAGGCTGACGTTTCGGGTCTCGACCCGAAACATCAGCTTTCCTGCTCCTCTGGTGCCGCTTGGCCTGCTGTGTTCTTCCAACTCTACACCTAGTTATCTCAGATTCTCCAGCATCGGCAGTTCCTACTATCTCCGCTCTCGAATATGTTCCTTCGTTGGAAGATGAGCCTTTTAGGTCTTGTGTCACCGTGGTAGTGTCCCTATCTCTGACCCAGAAGGCCTGGGCTCAAGCCCCACCTGCTCCAGAGGTGTGTAGTGAACACATCTTGAACATGAGCCTGAAACTTATTTATCGCTATGTTTCTGATAAAGGACACGTGGATGTTAAATTAATAGCAACGACTCGTCATCAGAACTGGGTATTTTCTGAAACATACTTTAAACTTTTTTTCCAGGCGTTTAGGTCTGTCTAAGCTCAGTGAATTCTAAAGACCATTAGGAATAAGAGGTCGTTCAGCCATTCCGGCGTGCTATGCTGTTCAATTAGACTTCGGACGATCATCCTCTCTACTCCATTGACCCGATTTTGCTTCATATCTCATGCGAAAATCCTACCAGTTCAAACTCCAAAGCTCAATTTTTCCATTGCACAAATTATACATATGATATTTATTTTGTAAGATAATAATGGCCTTTAATTAAAATTTCATTAGAACGATTCCTTGTCATTAAATATTAATCAGAATTGTTTTTATCTGAATTCGCAATTTAATTAAATTAATTTCAGTTCTGGTACAGAGAGTGCACACTCGGTCATGAATCCATCTTTCTGTTTTTTTTGTCTTGTGGTATCATTGCTTGACTATTAATCCGAAGATCCAGGTGACTTTCGTGGGTGGGTTCGAATCTCAATAAGGTAGAAGGTGAAAATTGAATTAAATAAATAGCCGGACTAAGAGTCTAATGATGGCATGACGATCTGTCCTATCTGGTTCATTAATGTCCTTTAGGGAAGGAGATCTGCCATCCTTACCTGGTCTGGCCTACATGTGACTCCATAGCGGTTTGACTCTTAAAAACAGAAATTGCTGGAAATGCTCAGTAGTTCTGGCAGCATCTGTGGAGCGAGAATTCAGAGTTAACTTTCCTTCTTCAAAACGGTCTGCCAGACCTAGTGAGTTTTCCCGACAATTTCCGTTTGTGTTTCTGATTTCCAGCATCGTCCCCGGGCTCTCTGATTAGCGGTTGACTCTTAACTGTCCTCTGAGCAAATTAGAGATGAACAATAAACGTTGGCCCAACCAGCGACACACACATCCAGTAAATGAATAAAAAAAATTCTCTGCATTCTCTTTTTTTTCTACGTGTCATTAAGGGGCATGGTTTTAAGTTTAAGTTAAAATAAATGCTTAGATAACTTTTTCGTTTTACAATGAAAGTTAGTTACGAATATTAGCTGCACTTTTTTTTCAAACATTTCCCTGTAGAGATCTGCTACAGATATTCTAACGCTCTGCACCTATCACAAACCAATTGGTAATGGGTTCAATTTACTATTTCCAACTTTAACCCTCAGAATTTTTCTGGGTTGTGTTTCTAATGTCGGATCTCCTGAATGTTATCTCCTAACCCCAGTGTTCAAAGCGGATGTGTCCTGGCAAAAGATAACGGCACCTAACATAGTGCAGGCGGTGAGTGAAGCGAAGGGAGAGAGACAAGGGGAGGTGGGGAAGTCCTCGGTGTTTGATGCCTTTGTCGTTGTAAGAAACGTATAAACGTACAAATAGAGAGAGAGAAAAAAGTGCAAGCTCTTTGACAAGATCGGTTGCCAAAACGCTCCCTTTATTACGGCGGTTACCTCACCCTTTGGACACTGTGTTAAACCATGAGCTGCTGGTGCCAAAAGCCTCAAGATTTTCTAAATATTCGCTTCAAAAACTGAACTCATCTATATTGTTTGAGTCCATCAACATTGTCAAGCGTTTGCCAGCGGCAGTATTGCCGTATTTACAGCGAGCGCAATGAATCGTGCATCCTGGAACAACTTTTCACAGGGCCTTCATAAACTCTCAAGACAATTGACGTACAAAAGACAGTCGGGATTTGTTTTTCAAAATATTAATGAAGTAGTCTATTCTCAGAAGAGAGAGAGATAATGAACGTTTAGTCTTTTCCTTTAAAGTTACCAGTTTATATAGAAAATTACAACACGCTGGTTCATTTAAAAAAATATGAAAGCCATTTTACAACAAACATCGTTTTCACGTTAAAACATCATCAGCCACTAAAAAGTAACGGTAACTATCTAAATATACAGTATCTACATGTTTAGTATCTACACTTATCTACACTACCCCGCCCTTAAAGTTGCCATCCCTTAGGTTACTGTCACTCTATCATGCAGCCCCTCTGTTATTAATATAATCATTTGAATCATCCACATTGCAAGGAATAATAAATACCAACAACTTCATTCCGCGTTAAATTCAGCAATAACCAAACTTTGGCACTATAATTTCAACAGGTAATATCCGTGAATGTGTGTGTGTGGATATATTTCAACATATCACAAATAGCAACCGACTAATCGGCAATTAGTTTTTGCATCTCTCTTCCTGTTTCAGAACCCATGCAGAAATTAGGGCATTCTCTGCTAGACATCAGACTGAACAAGAAATGCGAGTGATTTAAATTTCCGACATGAAGGTAACGCAATGAAATCTCTGGATCGGGCTGATTGTCTCATGGCGGGTGCCTGTATTTTAACAGTAGCACAGTAATAAATGTAAAATACATCCTCACATCCATTTCCCAAATATATTTAGTTGCAATCTGCACACAAAAACGAGAGAAATACACATATATATTAAATTAAAATATTACAAATGCTGGGATCAGTAGGTAGCTTTAAACTTGCATTGCATAACTTATCAACGATAATTCATGGTGAGTTCTGAAATGATTTCTTACTTTCGTTTAAAAACATAATACTTAATGCACTGGGAATGTGATGTCTACTTAATTTGTCTACGAGGCCACCGGGTAGGAACACGCAATCAAATAAATGTCTCTGTAGCCTGGATGACGGTAGGCACCGTTGATACATTCAAAGCACACTCTTTTATAACACAGGAACGGGTTAAGCCTTTAGCTGCGTGGTTATTTGCCCTTGTGAAATTGTCGCCATCGACACCATCGCAAACAACATATGGCTTCTCTCAAAGCTGAAAGTGCAACTAGCCACCTTTTTTTTCTGCCGTCTAAATACACCATAATAAAAACTCCAGTTGCAGTGTGAGGTTCCTATTCATTTTCCTTAGTGCAGTCACTCACGCCCTGGCCTTCCAGTCGACCACGTGGGACAGCCCTGCTTGGGAACACCCACCCACGCCTTTTCCCCAATTGGTCAGAACCTACCAGCCTGCGGCCGCCGATTGGCGAAGCGCACGTCAATCAATAAAGAATATCACCAATCACAAGTCGGCAATTGCAGTTGCCCAGGCTTCCGACCAATCACGACTGAAACCCTCCTTCCAGCTGCACTGCGATTGGTCAGTGGGCTATCAAAACAGCAGCCGCGCAGTCACTGACCCTTCAAGTGAAATATTGAGTTTCACCAACTTGCAGCTCCCTTGAGCTGCAAATGGTGGCAACAGTTCCATTAAAACCAAGAGACAGGTTATTCCCCCTTTGATTTGTGCATCTTCTTCAGTTTGCAGCATGAGTAGTTCCTTTTATTAAAAAGTTACAAGTACCTAGCCCATTCTCGTCTTTGACGTTATCTGTGCCCATAGTCATAGTTAGTGGGCGCTGCACTGGCAGGGTACATGTTTGCAGTCGGGTTCATGTGATGGTAGCCGTGGCTCGCTATGCCAGACAGCGGGTAAGGGGTAGGCCTGGCTTTGGCACCGATGTAAGCATCATGGTACGAACGGTACTTGTAGGTGTGGTGCAGGCTGTCCGGCGGCTGCGGGTGAGGCTCCAGCCGCAGTTCGTGTGGAGGGCTTGGCCGGGTGAGCGGGTGCAATCCGCCGGGGAGAGCCGGGCTCAGCACCCGCGACATGAGCTGCTGCTGATGGGGGTGGTCCGGGTGCATGGCCGTCCGGTTGGAATCCCGGTCATATTCGCCTCTGGAGTCCGCATCTACCAAAATAACGTGCCAAAGTTTATAAACGTACACACCGAATATCCCGGCTCACAATAACACCAGCCCGTGATATCTTGAATTGTCAAGTAATGAACATATGCTTGCTTGAATACACCTAGGTTTTCTCTGGTTGGGGCGATCCAAAGTGTTAAATATTCACGAATAAAGAATTCAGGAGCAATTTCTTGAACCAGAGAGCGGTAAGAATGCGAAATCATCATCTTAGGAAGTGGTTGAAGCGATTAATTTAACTACATTGAAAAGAGAAGCTCTTTAAACAGACTAACGGGGAACTCAGAGATAGAGGGCTATGCTAATGGGTTAAAATGAAGATCGGAAGAGGTTCATGTGCAATTTAAACACTAGATGGGCTGGTGTTGTTCTCCTCTGAGGGGAGGAGGCTGGGGTGGAATCTGAATGAGGTGTACGAAGCTCTGAGGGGCATAGACAGGGTAGTTAGGAGAAACTTTCCCTTTTAGTAGATGGGTCAACAACCTCGGGGTACAGCTTTAAGGAGGAGGCGCTTTAGAGCGAATTTGAGGGAAAAATGTTCTCACCCAGGGGTAGGTGGGAATCTGGAACTTACTGCCTGCAACAGGCAGAAACTCTTATAACATTTAAGAACTATTTCGATAAACTCTTGAAACGCCGTAACACACACGGCCAAATGCTGGGAAATGGGATTAGAATAGATGGATATTTGACGACGGGCGAGGACACGATGGGCCGAAGGGCCCCTTTCCTTCCTGTAAAATCCTTATGAGTAGACTGATCTGGCTGAAAATTTTAAGCAAGTTTATCCACCCTGTCCCTGTTCTGAACTATTTGGCAAGACATAAAAATGCCTTCCCCGATCGTCCCTTTTAAAAAAATACAGGAAATGCAACATTACGTTCTGGATTCCAGGTAAAGCAAAATGAATATGAACATTGTATCGTTGTTAATGCATCCAGAGTCTAAACTGTTGTCTGTGATTGTAGGCGAACCTAAGAAAACAATCAAAATTACTTTATCCAGCCTAACTGATAACGTTAAAAAAGATATTTTTTTCGAAAGTGAAATTAATTTAAGATGGGATACAGTGTGCCTTTATTATTGCAGTAGCTGGGCGGTTGAGCAGGATTAAGATTCTGACCAAATCCAGCTCCTAACTCATTCTTAGATGAATTACAGCAGAAACGCAGCAATGGGTACTGGGAGTAAACAGGGTAGTTGTGCACTGGCACCACTTTTGCTTCGGCACAAGCCTTTCTGTTGTGCATCACAAATAGAGGATGGACCAGCAAAAAGGAAAACAGTTCTCCCCGCGGTGAAAAGCCGTACAGAAAACAGTTTCAGTTAAAGTAATTCAGGTTTGCTTGTCTCAAGACTCCTTGCAAAAAAGAAATGGTGGATTTGGAGATGATTTAGGCAAACAAAAAGGCTATCAATTATTTTCCGGAAAGTCGTGCTCTGGCGAAAAATGTCTTTCTTTTGAAACATAAGATTAGATAAGATGTTGTTTTGAAGTAGGTGCAGAGAGTTAAAGGACAAAAAAGAGAGGCTGTTGTCAGAGTTACAGGTATGAAATGAAGATATGTGGAATTTGCTTGAACGGCTCTGTTCAATTATTTAAAAAAACACAGGGAAAGGTATGTTTAAATGCATTTCCGTTCCTCTGGCACAAACATCAAGAACCTCTCCGCCTCTCTATCTCACGTCCTTCCTTTAGGACACTCTTCAAAACCTACCTCCTGGACCAAGCTTTTGGATATCTGACCTTATACCTCCCTGGAGACTGGAAACTGGTTTTCTGATGCTCCCTCGAGGCGCTTTAGGACGTTTCATTGTTTTAGGGGTTCGATATAAATATCAGTTATTGCTATGCCATAACATGACACCCCAAAGCAATTTTAAGGAAAAAAAACATTTGAAAGTTAGTCACCGTTGCAATATAGAAAACAGGGTAACCTATTTGAACACAACGTCATCTCACTTACTTAAAGGGCAGTGATCAGATAACCGCTTTTGCACTGATCTTAGTTCAAATATGTACGTCAGACACTGAGGCACTCCCTTTTCCCGCACTCAAATAGCAGCCTAGATTATGTCCACGAATGGTTGGAGTGGGCCTTGAACCCACAACCTGCTGAGTTACAGGCCAGTGTATTTTCGCTCTTGTTGAATAGTAGGTCCTTATTACAGCGTGGCCACAGAAGCGTCCACAAAACCGGGCACTGCCAGGTTTTAATTTGACTTGTGCTACACACTTGCATTCAGAATTATCAGAATTTCTAAAGTTATTTCGTTATTCCTGGAGACTAGAAATTCATTCTTCAATGCTTAGAATCCGCAGTAAGATGATCCATTGTATGGTATAGGTGCAGTATATCTCTAAATTCACACAAATCAATCTAATTGGTGGAGCTAAGATGTCTTCAAATTCAAAGAGTAACTTTACAGTTAATGCATATTAAACATTGTCCTTGGTCAATTTTTCATCTCCTAACCAATACACAACAGAAAAAAATCTAACTTGTGGAATCTTGCTGTGTGCAAACTAGTCTGTAAGATTTACCGGCATGACTGCACCTCAAAAAGTAAATAATCGGCTGTGACTCCCTCTGACATGTCTTAAAGACATGAGACAAAGTTATTTTGTACCTTTCTAATATGAAGTACTGATAAAGGCGTCCAGAGTTATCTTGCGTGAAAGAAACGGGCTGTTTGAGATCTTGAGTGGAGTTACCAAGACGCAGGGAGAGAAATGCAAGGACGTACCTTTCTCGCTGCCGTTCTGTTGTGGTGAAGACACTGCGTTCCTGTTTCTGGCGAAAGCACTGATTAACTGTAAAGACCCAGGCCTGTGATTCCTCGGCCTAAAATATGGTACAAAACTGTTCATTCGAGAACATTCATATCAATCTCAGGTATTGTGTGTATGTTTTGTTTTAATTAAAAAAGACGACAATGCAGGCAAAAAATATTTGCTTTGAACTACAGGCTATAAACAAAGGTTAAAAAAAACGTTAATCACACGGGCAAATGCAATTCATCTATCGCGGACAGTCAAAAACACAGACTTACCAATCATCAGGATCGCAGTCTCTGAATCCTTTTGCAAATGGATTGCTGGCGATCTTCAGTTGTGTTATCTGAGGGGATTAACAATAAATACTTATTTGTAGTTAGGGCTTGAGACAACAGTAAAAGTAAATATGTACAGCTTTAAAACGACAATTTATTCGTGTGTAAAGTAAACATATCCTTCACTTTAAACAATAAAATAGTACTTGTGACTTGGAAGATGCAGGTGCTGCCAAAGTGAACTCAGTTTTGACTTTGAATGTGTTTTGAAAATTATTTCCAAATAAGGGGAAATTAAAAACAAACAGCATGAATAAATAGATATTTTGAAATGGTGATATATGCACTGGCACCTCAGGTTTAGCCTTTGTAAATCAGATTGATTCTCACAGGCAATAAAATGGATGTTACTAATAATTGGTCACTTTTAATGGTTCCAATGGCACCTTATCCTTGATTTAAATGCACAGAGAAGTCACATTTCAACGACAGATAACGCTGTATTGAACAACTTGCAAATATATCAAATTATTAAGTAATTTCTCGCATATACAATTTTGTCACATGCAGATACGATCAGGCGCGAAATGTTATATTGTTGTTAATTCGTGATTAAAATGTGCCCCTGTAAATGTCCGGAATGGCTGTAAAACAAACTTTAATCCGTTATTGACAGTTGCAGACGGAAAGGTTAACTGATGGGAAGCAGGAGGTATGGCAGTCAGACGGGGACCAGATGTTCACAGACATCAGGACTATGCCAACGGCCTTACACATCGGTATTTCAGTTCTTTTAAAAAAAACCAAAACTGAAACAGATTTACAGTCTCAAACAGTATTGAGACATCGCTTCATATCTTAGTTCTTGCAGATTAATATTTCAGGAGTCTGGCAAAAGCAAAATAAAATGCAATGCAACCCAATGTGTCTCTATGTAATTGTGTCACGCTGCCTTTGATTGACAATTCTTGCTGGGTCGCTTGCCGTGAAAAAAAAGCATATAAAGCCGGGGCCTTGAATGTACACAGATAATTGCGTCCCAGTGGGTTTTAGGAAGTTTTCTATAGTCATAATTGCAGGCCCGGAGCCCTTTGGGGTTGGCTGAAATGTGCAACATTATGGATTTGGAGCTGAACTCCCTCAGCTATCAAGTTCCGCACAGAAGTTTCAGGAATGAGTTGAACAGATGCACTGGAATGAGGGTACACTTTTCCCCAGATACTCTCCAAAACAGACCTCAGCTCTCAAACGGCAACCGGGGGCTGCCAAATCAAATCTGGCTCTTTTTTTGAAAAAAGAATCTGTTTCATGCTCCAAGCTTTCTGTAATCAAGGTTCATGCATGCCAAGCCGAGATGTACAACAGATGATAATATGATTTAGAGCAAAGATCCGCAGGCATGACACTAGTGACACATAGCCTTGGTTCAATTTTATATGCACGGAAAATGCAAGCGAGACGGAGCATTTCAATCTTACTTTTGAGGATTAATGTTTTATAGCTGTCTGGATGCGTCCTGCGTTATTATTTAAAGGGAAGTACAAATTTAATTTGTCTCTCTGTTCTTTTGACTCATTGAGGGGAATGGGTCGCCTGTGTGCCTTTAGGAATTGCAAATAAGGTAATTACAAATCTCTCCCTCAAGTAAGTTAAGTACAAACGGCGCATGGACTCTGTTTATTTAAGGTTAACGGCTTATTTATAATTGTTCATGCGCAGTTACGTGGAATATATCTTGCCAATTGCAGCAAACCCGTTCTAAACATCGATATACATTCATTGATTGGCCACTGTTTCATTCCTCCCCGGGATTCGAGTCTGTTAAAACTAATTTTAATGAAAGTCCACAGTTCACGAAAACTAATCGTGACTGAGAGACCCCAAGCTTTTCATCAATGTTCAAATTCAAGTTAGCTGTGCCCTTTAATGCGGCCTTTAACTGCTGGAAATTAATGATGGTTTCTGGATTTTAAAAGAAAATCCTTCTGGGTCGCCATCCATCATTAACAACATTGATGAATGGATGTCCCCCAAACCCGGCAACAGCGTCTGACTGTGAGAGCAGAGGATGATCCCAATAATGACTAATAATCTTCAGACACACACGCACGCACATACATACCCGATGGTTCTGATAGGCCGTGACCGCTGTAAATCTCGTCTCCTCGAATAGAAATGTTTTAAAGTTTTCCTCGGCATATTTTTCACTGTCTTTCCGGGGGTCGACATACACGACGTGGAACCGCGGCTGGTATCTGTGCATCGAGTTTAATATAATCTGCGTGAAGGGAGAGGGGTTGCAAAAACAAAAGGAAACGATTTCAAAATTCACGGCTCAGCCGGACACCCAACCCTGTAAAAATAAAGGGGGGGACGTAAATCTTCAGCCTACTTACATGACCGTTATCGTCCAATAAATTATTGGTTAGTTTTAGCTTGTCGAAAGAGACGATTTGCTTCATCCATTGAGCGCCTTTGGCTGGGGAGTCCGGATGATAGTGCACTCTGCCTGGAGTAGCTGGATCTGCCTTACCAGCTACAAGCCAAGATGAACTATGAAAAGCATACCTGAACAGGAGAGGACAAATAAATAAATAAATTCTGCCATTCACACCAAATAAATAAACACGGCCAATTCATTCATAAAGTGCCAGGAAATCGTAATCAGTTTGATGTATGGGGCTGGGCCAGGTTTCAATTTTAGGAGCAAACCAGAATTTCTGCTGCTGTTGTCTTTCCATGGAAGGCAGGTTAACTTGGCCTGCGAATAAAGGAAGCATAATTATTGTGGCTTTTCCTGATCCCTGCTTGATGTTACAGGCGCGAGGATTAAAGAGTTTCTGGTTAAAAAAAATTAACGACTCCGTGCTTATAGTGCCAATGCTCGATAGCACTTTGACTGGGTAAGGTTTAAACAGTATGGGAAGCCAAAACCGTTCATTAGCAAATAAACACGATAGAAATAATAGGGCTCCTGTGGCGCAGTGGTAATGCTCCTACTTCTGAGCGAGGAGGCTCGCATTCAAGCCCCATCTGCTCCAGAGGTGTTCAGGAACATCTCTGCCCAGGTTGACTAGAAAATGCCTGAACTAATCACATTTATCTGAACAGCGGATTGATTGAAAAAGTCTAGAAACAGTGCTGCAGAGTCCTCTGGTGAACGCGCATTATCAACGGTTTTTCTACTCCACATTTCTGAAATAAATAATCCACTTTACAATTGTATCCTGCTGACACAAAGTGCATCTTAAGGCTCCTTTTTTTAAAAAAGAAAATAACATTTGGTGAAATGCCCATGTCCCGTCGGCCGTACCTATACGTCATCAGAGTGCTGATTCTGATTCCACTTGCATATATTCGGGAACACAATGCGCGCTTATGTATAGAGATCTACAGCACATAAAAAAAGGCTCTTCGGCCCGTTGAATCCGCACCACTCAACCACAAAAAAATCCTTAACTATTCTAATCGCATTTTCCAGCATTTAGCTCCTAATCTAACACGTGGGTTACCAGTCCGATTGTTTTTAAATACCCCAACTTGTTTTTAATCATAGATAGAATTATCTGTATGTGTCCTCGCCAGCAACCTTTATTTTAGAATTGTTGCAAGCGGATGTGTCAGCTCAAAATGTTCCTTGAAAGAAACCTGCCTTCATTCACCTAGTGTCCTACTTTAATCGTCACGTTCAGTGCCTTAGAAGATCATAAAGAATTGATTTTTGTTCCAGGAACTCGGAACAGAGCTGGGGAGAATGGCGCCCTCTATTTAAAATTGTATTACTTTACAAAGGAATGAAGGGAGTACAGTCTAATCAAACCCATCTCAGCCGCGCAGCAAAGCTTTTTATTTCATGACTTGCAAAAATCCACCGGGAAAGCGCCTGGTGAACACGGTCGGATGGAGATTAAGAGTACGAAAACTGAGGGGTTAGTTCGGATCACTTCCCTTTCTTTCCAGAATTTTGCATTTTAAAAGTCGGCTACAATAAGTTGTTCCTGGTCTGGGCCGATGGCTTTTTTCAGAATTTAACGGAAGATTGATATAGCGGGGAGCTTCATCTTAACACTGGAAAAGCGAGAGAGAGGTCGCTAATTATGTTACTTTCCAGTGCATCCTTTTTATTAAGGATAAAGCAAGAAGTAGCCTTTCCACTTTCTAAAATTTCCTATGAGGCAGCCTGAGTCCCCCTCATCTCTGACCACCGCATTAATACCAACTGAACCTTAATTCAGGCCTGTCTACCGCTGTTCTTGTATGGTATGTTTTGCCTGCATTTAAATGGTCCAGAGCCATCGTCCACAGGTAGCTTTCTCCATTAAGGAAGAGACCAACAACTGGTTATGTAGAGCTAGAAGGTAACCACCCCAGCAGCATGAGGGTACGGTGAGGAGGTAAGATCTCTGTGAATTACCACAGTCAGTACAGGGGGTGAACCCAGTTTTATTCTGCACAACCCTCTACCCATCTAACCAACTGAGCTATCCCGCTTCTTACCCTCTCCCATCCCCAAACATTCGAACATCCGTCTAGGCATCAGCATGCGATCCATAACACGCATCGTTCAAACCACCCAAATCATCCATTTCTGTAAATTGAAACGAAACTTGTTTCCTGTGTCAATATTGACGACAACAATCCCACCACAATGTAACAATTTGATTCAGTTTAGTTTACAATATACAGCGAGTGAGAAGAAGCTGTAGGTTTAGAAACAGCAAAAAAAACTTCGCAACGAGAGAAACCAGTAGAGCGAAATACTGCACTAAAAGACTATCAAATGTTTTGCACCTCTCATTCTTCGGGATATTAAAGAAACTTAAACAGACAAGTTAAAGCGAAAGTTCGTTTGCAACTTTATTTCCAAAACTTAAAAACAGTTCTTTGCAAATTGTTGTTTATTTCCAAATTAATACTGAATAACCCTCACTTGACCTGGTTTGGACCCAGGCTATAACAAATTAAATCACTGTTTAGTGTTAAAATGGTTGCATGTTTGAAAGTGTTCTTGGTGCTCATCAAGGGTGGTTGCTTTATAAATTTATAGGTATAAAATAAAGCAGCAATTAAGTGATTTTTCATATGGCATTGTATGTTTTCCGGGAGCGATGTAGACTTTGTTTTGTTACTTTGTACTTTATCTCTGTTTTTTGGAGAAATGGCTGATTGAACCCGCCCCAGCGCCCATGCGAGCAGCAGCTGGCATACTGATCTCTTTCGCTTTAGAAATAGTGACACAGTTTTATTTTACTTGCCGATATCTTTTGTCGTCGACGGGTACAAAATCCATGAGCAACATGTAGTCAGCCATCGGATCCATGCCGAAAATCTTCACTTGAAAAGTCGGGAACATTCTCCTAAGGATGGGAAGAGAAATGAGTGAGGCGATTAAATAGCGATGTACTGCCGTTAATTAGCGAGGAGCCTTTACAGACGGATTACTCTAGCCGGCTGCTTCTAACTCTCAGACATTCCGCAGGTTACAAAAACGAGCTTCTGTCTCCCTCATGCTATTCTGAAGTCTACCTTAAAATATAATTCATTGTGCAGGGTGTTCGGGATAAAATGTGCTTTTACGCATTCAATTCCGACTCGGAGAAACTTTAGTTACGCATTTAATAAATATATATTTCAGCCCAAATACGGGAGATCCAAAACGACCTTTCTTGTCCTATATAACCTTTAACCCTCACCTACCCCAAAATAGAAGGTCAAAATCGTGCTAATTGGACCCATCTATCTGGTTATAAACCTTACAGGCATAGAGTCTTATCCCTCTCCTGGAAGTTAGTGATCCTCATAATGATTCCACTATTAATGCCTTTTCTTTAAAAAAGCGCCAATATCTAGCAAGTTAAAATAGCCTTTCCAGCAAAAATTATATCAGATTCCGATGTGAAACAAAACTGAAACTGAAATATTAACTCTCATGCTTTCGAGCCTGCTGTTTCCAGCATTATCTGTTCTTGTTCCAAATTTCCAACATCCGCAGTACTTTGCCTTTGAGAATGCTTAACCAAGACAATTTCTTTAGACCATCAGATAAACAATTATTTTAAGTACTAAATAAAAGAATAATTTTGTAATAAAAACACAAGTCGAGCGTCTCCATAAAAGGATCACAACAGGTGAATAATTGAAATTAATTTGGAAAACTAGCTTACTGCAACATAATATTGACTGAATTATGTATTGTCTGTCCACATACAAGCGTCCAGTCAGCCATCCTCCCATTAAAGTTCAATTATTATTTAAGGATTTTCTATTTTGGTCTGTGCGTTAGATTCAAATTAAGCGCATTCGAAAACAAAACACATAAATGATTGTCATGCGTTACTTTGTGGTTTATGCGAGTTTATTTTACAGCACTTTTCATATTTCATTGCACTCCATCTAATCCTAAAGTAGGCACATGCAGAATGGAAGTGTTCTAGAATTGCTGTGTGTCTGAGTCTGAGTAGGTGAAGGTGTGTGTGGGTGTATATGTGTGTGTAAGAATGTGTGCACATATGTGTAGATGCGTATAGGGATGAGAGTTTAGGTCAAAGAATTTGTATACAAGAGCTTAAGAATTATTAAAATTATTTTCTTCAAATTTCAGCGTTAATTAAAACACGAATTTAGAATAAGTGAATCTTTAAGAAGTGTTTATTTCTTTGGTAAGAAAATGCCTGCTCGACATCATTATTGAAACGGGGCAATTTCAAACCACAGTCAGTCTTGCCGTAGTGAAATCTTGAGTGAAGTGTTTGGGGATCTACATTTTACTCTGCAGGTTTACAGATTTTATTCTCCCGTTTAATTGAAGAAAATGAATTTCACTTTGTCATAAAAGTTGCTGTTAATATCAAATTGGGAGTGGGGAGTGTGGTGGCGACCAGGAGAGTGAGCTTGGACTGGTGTGCACAAACCGTGGCCGAATGGCCTGGCTCTTAGCTGTAACACCCTACCATTCTGATAGGGAGAGAATGTTTGCCTTTGCCGGCAAAACTTACAAAGAAGGACATGTTTTAAGGCATTGTGTTGAAGGTTACATTATCCTGAGTAGTCACTTGATGCCACATTAAAACCATTCCCCCGACATAAGTTTTTTTTGAAACCACATTGTGTCTGAGCGACGTTCTCTTGCATTTTGCGCGGCCTATCTGAACTGAACTGACTAAAATCGTTCACTAAAACATGGCATTTTAGTTAGTTGTGATGTATGAACACTGCTTTGAATTTTGACTCCCATTTTTGGAAACTATCAAGTCAGGGTGTCTTCTATCTTTCTTGCTCGTGGACAATAGTTTTCAGTTTAACATCCTTTCTCGCAGACTCGTTTGGAAAGGTTTTCCAGTCATTTTTTAAAATAAAAAAATTCTGCACTATTTACAGCTAAACAGCATGACTCTCGGCGAGCTGAGCAGCTATATTATAGAAAGACCCCGTGATTTACAAGATTCTAAGGGTCTGTCCAAAAATCTACAAGTATATTTGGCAGTGATTAAACGGATTAGTTTGATTTTATGCCAAGATATTAATATAGGCGAATGCACAGAGAGAGAGAGAAAAAATGGAGTCAGAATCTTTTGAGTGAGTGCCATCATTTTGATGACGATTGTTGCAAACATAAGCAAAAGAGCAACGAAAGACAAACTAACGTAACACGTACAGACAGAGTTACTAAAATTATACCGAAGGAATGAAGGGAACAAGCTACATCAGAACATCAACTTAACTGATATTAAAAAAAACATTAAAACCTTAGGCTTCTGCAGAATTTGAACACAATAGACCCTGGGTACCTATTCCAATATCAATGCTGCTCACCCCCACCTCCGTGCTACCGCCATTTGCTATCAAACAGGACTGCAGCTAGAAAAACATTGCACATTGCCCCTGAAGGTACGGGAAGCAAAGCAAATAATCTCGCTGTTGAAATCAGGCGCTGTCTAAATGTTACTTTTTTTTGTAAAGTTAAACATTCAGAGCCATAGAGGTCTACAGCATTTTTTGGTAATTTGTTTTTTTTTAATACGTGGCATTGATCCCACTCAATCAGGTTTAAACACATTGCTTCCACTTCACAAAACATTAGAAAAGCATTTTATAGAAGAAAACATGGCCGATCAAATTGAGATCTTAAACTATTTCGTTTTGACAAACTGAGGCTGAGGTGAAATAGATTTTGTTTTGAAAAGTGTCAGATTATCGCACAGTTAGAAATTGTGCAACATTTTGCGTAACATTTGTTTTCTTTTTCATTCTGCAATATAGACCGACAACTCAGATACTTTCTTAATAACACAAAATATTAGTAATGTATATAAACTGCAGAATGGTGTTGAGGGCTGGTGTGAGGAGGTTCGGGTATTTGGGGGTGGGGGTGGGGGAGACAGAATTTATCATTCTGTTCAGAGTTTCAGTCTAATTTTAAACCGATTGGCTTTTGTAAAATTTAAACATTAAAAACTTTCGATTCCTTTACCTAAATGTGGAGAATATTTACAGAAGAATTAACAATTCCAGGCTTGAAGACAAAAGACCCACAGACTATGGTCAGCAATCAGCCAGGAAACAAAGGTTTTAGTTTGTTGCAAGGGTTTTTTTGCAGACTCTCAACCATTTCACTTATTTGTAAGTCCAAATATTTCAATGTATTGTGGCTGTGCAGCCGTCACATCCTGTAGGTCTCCATCTGCCCAGGGGATGGGAGTGGGCCACGGATTGAATGGGGTATTCGCGGGCTGTGTTTGTTCAGTTTATCGCGAAATACTAAGGCCGAGTGCTCACAAAGCGCTTCGATAATAGAAGCTGCAAGTCAGAGACAGAGGGAGACAATGCTCCGTTTTTATCTGTTTTCACAATCTCCCAGGTCGAGCTCTCGCTCGTGCGACATCCTCTCTCGCTCTCGAGGAGAAAGATGCGAACGGGATAGAGAAAATAAAGCAGAAATCTACCGGATTCACTACAAGGAGACTGATGCTTCAACTCACCTCGGATTCCCGAGTCCACCGCGGGGTAATGCAACGTGTCCACTATCTCCACATTTAGCGCTTCCAGGCGGCGACTTACCCCTAACCTCCTCACACCAACCCCTCAGAACCATTCTGCAGTTTATACGAATATTGTGTATCATTAAGAAAGGATCTGAGTTGTCACTTTGTATTGCAGTGAGCAAAGTCTCGACGTTGCCTGAAGAGGGGTTATACCCAAACATTGACTGCTCCTTTCCTCCAGATACTGCCTGGCTTGATGCGTTCTTCCAGCCTCCTGTTTGTCTACCTTGGATTCCAGCATCTGCAGTTTTGTTTTTGTCTCGACATGTAAAGTTTGATTTGGGTCCTTTGGTACGTTCTTTGAGGATCTCGCACAGCACCGAGAGAGAGAGGGAGGGAGGGAAAAGCGGCGATCAATTCCGAATTTCGGGAATATTTCTAACCTTGGATTCTAACGCACCGTAAATCTAATCGGGAGGGGAATAGGAACTGAGTGAGGTGTCTCCAGGAGTTAAATCCTGGAAGTTTAAATATCCCGCTGCTTTAAACAGTTTACGTAAATACATTAGAGCCGGGTCGGGTTTTAACTAGACGGTATTTTGATATCACTAGAATTGTTCAGATGAAAGTTATACACTTTTTTTGCGGTACTCTGTTCATAGTGTTAGAGGTTCGGCTAAACAAAAAGTTTTCTAACAAAGGGAGTCGAGAATTTTTTCCTGAAAGTTTAATCTTGAGAAAGGATCAGGTTCGCAATGAGAGGTTGTGGGGGAGTAAGAGAGAGACAGCGATAAAAACATACAGACAATTGTGGGAATATGGCGGCTGTGTATTCAATTAAAAAGAAGTTGCCCGCTCCTTACCTCCCTGCTTTGGTGACTATCATCTCTGTGCCGAGTTGGTTAAACTCGTCCCACAGGGCTTTCATTTCTAGTTGCACCGTGATGTTCGCTACTTTCGGGTTCTTCTTGACCGGCGCTTTGCTGCTGCTGGTCGCGGTGATAGAGGAGCAGTTGGAAGGGTCAGTGCTGCTGTCTGAGGCTGGGGCAGAGCCGCCACCGCCGCCGCTGAAGCTGCTACCGTAACCGCTGTGCTGAGCGCCCGGGCACGCCTCGTAATGGCTTTCGTGGTTGTAAGGACCCGGCTCCCCGGGAGAAGGCGCGAGGTGATACGCTCCGGACGAATTCAGACTGCTAATACTGTTGGCAGTAAACGCTGCAACATCGCAGAAATGAGAGAGCTGGGTTAACCAAGGGCTGGAAATGGCCGAGATCATTGTTCAATTTATTCCAGGCGTTCTCTCCGGAAATAAAAGGCCTGGAATATTTTCTCTTTCTTTCTATTAAAGCAAAACAGTTTAAATATTTTCTCGTTCAGACCTCCTTTCTCTGTTTCCTGTCCTTTGATCTTTCTCTGTTGCTTTCCCTGCCTCTCCTGTGCTCTCTGGCTCTCCTAGACTGACCTGTGTGGTAATGGTTTCCGCACTGTTATAACACTGCGGCGCAAAACTTGTTCAGAGCTCTTATCTTTAGTGGAGGGCCTCCCATCGCTATGAAACCGGTTCCTTTCTCTCTCTCTCTCTCTCTCTCTGTGTTATTTAGATAAACCCCTCAAGGTAATGTGGACCTCGCTGCCTTGCGATGGAGCCTGGATGCTCCTGATTGACAGGACAGTGCCCCGTCTTCTTTTAAAATGCACTTTCCGACACCCAAGTTGGGGAGGAGGAGGGAGAGAAACTCCGGTCTCATACATACACACACACACTTAAACAATGGGGATCCACATTGGCACTGGGGACCCCTTCAAACAATAATAAAACAGCCACCATCAGTAAAGAAGGCCGATTGTCAAATTAATCCGAAAACAAAATCCCCTCCCCTCCTCTCCAACCACTCCCCACCCAGCCTGAAAATTGGATCCGAGTTTTTTTTTGGGGGGGGGCGTTGGTGTAAGGGAGGAGGGAACGTTCTCTACACATTTCACGCACCTAACAGTAGAGTGGAGGGCTGGGAGGGTTGGGGTGGGAAATGACACATACCAGATCCTATTTTTATTTGCATTGGTCGCTGACACACGATTGTGCAGGAGGCAGACAGCGCGGTGGATTGGGGCCCCTAGTGTTAGCATGGAGCAGCTTCCTTCATTTATAGAGCGATCGCTCTCCGGAGCCGGGAGAGAAAGAGAGAGGTGGTGGTGTTGGGGTAGGGGGGGGGTGGGGGGGGGGGGCGGAATTTCACCCGAAACCAGCTTTTCTAGCGCTCACACTCCGCAAACCGCGCGTTCCCGGTTGGTCACCCACCTTCCATGTCTCTTGTCACGGTGCTAAAATGCATCCTACTGCAAGTCAGACTGGCATCGAAGTGTTTGCCGAGGGCAGGACTTTGCAGAATCGCTTCGTTTCCTGGTTGCTGGGCCGCTGTAATCAGAGAGGCAATACTGAAAGCATTCGCCTTGGGAGAGAGAGGACTGTTCTCGTCCATAGGAGATGGCTCTAAAAACGCTCGAATCTCCCCCTCTTTGCTTCTGTCCTCCCCTTTAAAAACAGAGCGAGAGACCCGAGTTTCAGTTTGTTTTTTTTTGATTAGACACGGATCTCTCTGAATTAAAAAAACCTTTTTATTGTCTTTTCCCTTTTCCAAATCAAAGTTGGGGGGGGGGGGGGGGGGGGGGGATAAGTTACACGGGATGGGTCCTCCGGGGCCACGGTGAGACAGAATTTTGTTGCATTTTCCTAGCCGGGCTCCTGTTTGCAAAAAAAAAGGCGCTGTTATTACCTCGAATAGGTAGGCCGATTTATCTAAAGGATGCGTTCATCAGGGAGAGGTGAGATGGGGAGGGAGTTGCAGGGAGGGGGATGTGCCTGTCGGAGCTGCTCCATTCCGCATGGATTTACCCCCTCCCCTCCCAACACCCCCTCACCCCCTTTCCCAAGAACGGCGCACTGAGCTGACTGCAAACTCTTCATGCACAGCTGCCTGGCCAATTCACAGTCGGGCCCACCTAAATGAAACGCCAGCGGAAAGGAGAATGTCAAAAGCGGCTGATCCCACCCCTGTCCTAAACCCCACAACTCCCCTCACCCTGTCTCACGACCTACCAACTCCCCTTCTCCGGCCACCAATCCCTGCCGCACCCCGCGCAGCACCTACAACGTGCTTCCCATGTGCTGGTTTATTCGAAGAAGTTCCTGTCAATCACTTGAAAAGCAGCCAGAAAGTCAGCGAGGTAAGGGAGGGAGGGGGGTGGGGGGAAACAAAAATGAATGCAGGTCATTTCGGATCTTCGCCTAGCAGGATTCAACTGCTATGTTGAACTAAACACTAACCCCTGAGCAGTTGGCAGTGCTTCCAGACTTATGAAGGTATGCTTTCACTTCGCCCCCGCGACCGAAACGCCCAGGCTATCAATAGGGAGAGCAAATAGCCAAAAAAAGGACAAAGACATTCTCCCTTCATCTGTGACCGGGAGCAGGGCCTGTCCACTGGATATGATTACAGGATGGACAGCTGTCCAGTTATAAACTATTAGCCAGAATTTGACTCTGGTGAATTTGCTAGTAAGAACCCCGGTCAAAATACAGCAGCTCTCTCTCTCTCCCTCCCTCTCCCTGCGGGTCCAGCTACCCGAGTGTTTGAATTTAATCGACGTTATTAAAGTACCGAAATCTAACATTTTCTAGGCGGAATGCGAGGCAGTTTTGAATTCTTGCACAGCTCACATCAAGACTCCGATTCTCCGGCTCCTTCATAGAGAGTTCAGCTGCACGTTGGATTATATCAGTCTGTCGGACAGTGTGTGCAAGCAGCTATGAAGGAGAGTATACGTCAAGACTAGAACTGTTTCAGGTCCCCTTCCCGCTCGCATGCATCTGTCTCTCTTTCTCTCTCTGGCTTCACAACCAAATACCTACATTATTTTTCCAATTCATATCAGTATTGAGCGTGGATTTTGGCACCACTTAATACTTTTAAGGTAACAGTCAGCACATACAGCGTTACGACCTTGTACTAAACAGTCAGTATATGACCTCCTACTACCTCCAACAATATTTCATCAAATTGTATTTACTTCAAACAGCGGAGGCGGTTCTGTGATCTCGCAGCACACCGTCTGAACGCAATATTGGCACAGTGTACATTCTCAAATTCAATTTCGAACCATTTATACTTATTTCATTATCAAATTAACAGGGTGTTGAAAGAACTGTAAGTTTTGGGGTTGTGCTTTTGTTTTGCTTTTGCAGTCGATTGTGAGTTGGGCCCAGTTTTAACCTGTGACGGCGAAACAACACATTTCGGAGCTACCCCGGAGAAAACTGGCCTGCCCGGACCCATTGCGGGTCTCTTCTGATTGAAAGTCATTTTAGCCCATTGACCTCTGCTGGAAGTTAGGCTGGGAGAATTGAGGGGGATACAGACCGCACTAGTTGGTATTTTCTAGCTGCCAGGCTGAACGGTGAAGCGACTATATATTTCACCAAACTGTTCCACACACATACACACACAATGTCAGTGACTAGTATCCGATCTGAGCTACCATTGTTGAATAACACATGTTCCTGGCCTACAGTAGACGGGCGATACAGACCTTCTGGATTGTTGCAAGGTATTCGCCTCGTGACGTTAAAATTTAGCCATCATTTCTGAACATATATATAAAATATCATAAACACACTGAATTTTATGTAGATACATACACGTATATATAAAATGTATACGATGTATATATGTATACATATACACAAACACATGTATATATAAAATATTATGTACTATATATTATATATACATACACGCGCGCGTACACACACACATATATAAATGCACATATGCGCGTATGAGATCCGGTGTGCTTATGATGTTTTATAACAGGCGCGTTATATTGTAAAATATTGTGAGAAATAAAATGACCCCGGGTCTTCATGAGTCGATGTTTAATACATTCGCTAACTCCATGCCGGCGTTTTTTAAAACGCGGGCTGCCTGATGCCCTGTTTTACTGCGGGTCACTCACGCTGCCACATTGTTGCTGGGGTTTAAAACTACAAGATGGGGCTGCCGTCGGTGGCTGGAAATCCCCGGTGCATGGAGCTTTCTCCCCTTCCCGTTTAGGCGCAGTTCCTTCTGAACACCCCCCACCCCGTCCAAAATACGGAGGGACGTATTTTAAGACCACCTTGTTACAGGGTCTTATGTACTTTAGGCATCAATCACAGAGGTTCATCGTAGCCTTTGCTTGCCCCAATCCCTCCACCGAGATTTATTCGGGTTTTCAGAAAAGGACGTGAAACTTGCACGACGGTTGACTGAAGTATTTACTCCTTTAAGTAGCTGAAAGCAAATCTCTACAGATAAGAAAGACAAGGTGATTCATGTTCTGTCTGTGTAATGTACGAGCCAAAGCCGACGCTTTTAATCATTGCCACGTCGGAAGTGTCTTTTTTTTACTCTGTAGGCGTTAAAAGATAAAATGCATTGCCCGGGTACAGGAGCAGCAGAAGCAGAGGGTATTTTCTACGTGAGTCCCCAGGGACCAAGCAACACAGGGCCGCCCCGCTATAAGCCGGGGCCATAGCCCAGTCCACAGACAACTGTCCAGAGATGGAGGGATTCGACATAGAAACTCGTGTTTTTTTGTTTAAATTCCATTTTTTTTTAAAAAAACGCCGAGCAATTAGTTATAGCAGATTACCACATCTCTTTGGGACTGCCTCTCTGTTTTCGTTTCGATTGACACTACACCTGCCCTCCACCCAAGGTGAAGGTTAGCTGAGCCAGCGCAACATTGAAGAACACTCAAAGAGCTCTTTAAAACGCAAGAGATTTTGCCGAAAACAAGCATTACATTTAAACAAGTAAACTGAACTCGAAAGGCTCTTGCCTGTTGTCACCCTCAATCAAGCTCAGTTAATTTAGACATTGTCAGGAATGATTTATGAAATCGTGCCTTAATTTAGACTCAGTTGACATTATTGCTCGGAATAAGGCAATACTTACATTGCAATTGGTGGTAAACAAACATTGTTTTCCGTACAGATTCTTTGCCAACCTCTCTTGAAACTCCCCAAGGTCTCTGCTCAAGAATGTCCTTTTAATGCTGTTTTTTTTTTGTCGTCCTTGCTATTGGCTGCACGTGTGCCTCTGGTCTCTCTCAATGACGCATCAAATTTACCTTAACCATAAAGTTTTAATCGACTCATTAACGATGAGTTGAATTGATTTGCACGCCTTGTGTATTGTGCTTTAGTCTTACACCTATCGGGCCTGTCCAATCGGTGACCAAATTAAATGTTAAGGCCTTCGCACCGTAACCAGTAGCTAAACATGCTTTAAAAAAAAAGCTGCAATTAACAATTTCGTACATTCACGATCTGCGTCCACGCATGCATTTAAGGTAGGATAATTAAGCTCAATATTCCTGACCCTTGTAAATGGTCTGGTTTTGCTAAGCGCGTGTTCTCCGCTTTGGTGGGTGCACAGGGGCAATCTAAATTTGTCCAAACGTAAACCCTTCGCTGTACACAAAGGTACGCATGGGATAGAAACGCGCATGGTTGACACAGGACCTTTAGAAGTGAAATCTTTCACCTGAAAACTGAGATTGATGAATGAGCCAGTGTTTTGTTTTACTGTGATTTTGAAACTGGGAACCCTCCAAACAATGGTTTAAACGTGAAAAGGCCTCTGTACTGTTCATTGATCAGAGAGGAGAATAGCAGGGGTTTGCAGGAAAGGGGAGGGGGGGTGGGGGAGGAGGGTTGGTTACAATATCTAGCATCCTACCTATTATCTGCTCAGATTTATAAATGCAGTATGCTCAGGGTGTCCAGCAGGATTGACTGTCAGTCACATCTTCGAGTTCTCTTCCCTAGGCAGAAACTGCGTTAAAACTTCAAACCAGAAAAACCAGGATTCAACTGATCTGGTTTTATATCGGCTTTTTAAACAAGGTCCATCAAAACCGTCAACTTACTGACAGCCCACATCTTTACCCTGGGCTCCACTTTATTTCGCTGACGTTCAGAAAGGCCGAGCAGGGATTTGTTTTTTTTGGAGAAAAGAGTTTGAAGCTCTCAGACAAGTCTCTGCACAACATGCCGAAGTCTCCAATTCTGCTTGTTCCTTGCGAATGTGCACAGGCACCTTTCAGGGCTGTACGCGCAGCCCCAGCAACGAACTGCAGATGCGAGCGAAATTTACAGCTTAACCGGCAATTAATTAAACTCGGAGCTAATCCCGGCTTTCGTTTTAAACAGAAGCAATTGGAAAACCGGGGTTGGGGTAGGGTGGGGGCGGAATTCTTAGCTGGTGTGTAACACCATTCCCATCGTCCTTTCCCCCACCCCCCCCCCCCCCCCCCCCACCCCTCAACCCTTTCCGCCCTAACAATGATATCTTCAGATTGTCACTGTCCCGCATCGCAAGCAGCCCGCGATTTTCCAAGTAACCGGTTCTGTTAATCTGATTCAAACAACCTCAAAACGTCCCCCAAGTGCTTCATAAATTCGCCACAACCTTCGCAAATTAGGAAGGAGTGCAGTTTGCGACGGCGGCGGCACTTACGTCGAAGTTAAATCTTTGAAGGAACCGTGTCCTTTTTGTAAGGTTTACGATGGAATCCTTTACCCCCCTCGCTTCTTCAACGCGCAGCTGACAGATGCTCCGCGTCACTCTCTCTCTCTCCCTCTTTCTCTCGGCCACAGTCTCTCTCTCTCCTGCTTTCGTGCAGCGCCACTTCAATTTTCTTCCATCAATTTTCCGATCCACCGCAAACTCCCACTCCCCAGTCGAAAGGCGTTAAGTCTTCCAGCTGAACGTTCAGATTTAGACTGGAACAGTCTCTCCCGTAATCTCCTACACCACCTCCTTGCCGCCCCCCCCCCCTCGCTTCCACCCACTCACACTTACAATTCACGACCCGTGTGCAGAGGTAGCACAGAGTTCTCATCCAAGTCGAATCAATATTGTTTTCTCGGTTTCCTCTCTAAGAAGTGACATCATTGATTGCTGATCTAGAAGGAATTGTAACTTGCAATCACCGTTTTGCCCTGGTCACTCAGAATTACACATCGAAGAACCCCTTAACAGTGGAACACATGTCAAACATTTATACAGATAATTATGTTCCCGATCGTTCTCTCTCTCTTCCCTGCTTTGACTGTATGTGTTCAACACTCAGGTTGGATCCCATCTCTGTAACATTTTAGGTTTTAATTATTATTTCCAACCCCACCCCACCCCCACCCAGGATCATCTCCCTTCCTATCTCCTTTTTTTAATGAAACCTCCAATGTTGAAATAGACAAGGAACTGACAGGGTGAAATAAGAATCGTCCTGACAAGTATTGAAAACTACATATTCCGCATTTTTACTTCTGTCAAAGAAACAACAAAAGGCGAGACCGCCTACATATTTTGCTTTGTTTTTATAGACGCGTGTATAAAAGAGAACAGAGATCAGAAAAACGGCACTAACCCGCTTTTGCTCACGCATAGACTTCAGGAACGTGGCAATGAACGTCCGAACACAGTAATACTACTTCACTATCTCCTAATACCTGGAGACAGAGAGAGAGAGAGAAAAGCGAAATTTCGATATCCAGTTCGTTTTCTTCAAGTTAAAAAGATCGTTGGATAGTCGGGTTTTTGTTTTAAACAGCAGATGCAATGAACAGCAAAACAACAAAAACAAATCAAATGGTACCAACCCTTTTTTTCAAGAAATAGAATTTATCTTCTTACATTGCCAGTCTGTCTAAAGATTCACACGTTACCCCTCTGGGTTGTGGGTTATCCTAGCCCTAGTAAAGGAAACCGGGTCTATAAGTGTGCTGTGGAGATTTCTCGGGGACACCTCGTCCTCTGACATTTTTTTACACACCGAACGAACAGTGTCCACGCTGCGAATTTCGACTGACTTTGCAGGTGGCTACACTAAGGCAATGTTTATATCAGATACACTTAAGCCTGAAGGGATTTTAGAGCATTGTCCTGCGCCAGGGTATGTCACGAATTGTTCTATATAGATGATCCAAGCTGATATCATGGCAATGATTTTTGGATCTACTGTCGGTAATACACTAACTGCTCCTCACCACAGTCCACCGTCACGCGGGAGAGGTGAGATTGGGCGCTGGAGCCGGTTTTGACACACACTTCAGTACGACCAGAGCACAACAACAACTTGCATTTATATAGCGCATTGAACAGAGTTAAACATCCCAAGGTGCTAAATGTAAATCATTTACCCTGACGTTGAATGTATTACTGCAGATGTAAGGTGGCCGCCGGCGACCTGATAACAGTCTTACACATGTAGGAACGGCCCGATAGACAACGCTGACAGGTCCTGGAGCTGACGTGTTTACCTTTTAAAGGAAGGTGCAGACTCCCTCCCATTAAGGGGAAAAAAAAACTCAAGATGCATTAATACCTATCGAAGCAAACGAATCATCCGATCAGATCATTTACATCACTTTATGAACTGCTCTGTGAAATCGGACCAGCTCCAATTGCAAGCGAAGGTATTTAACGGGCATATAAATCTTTCTTGGCCTCGACGCTATAGGGTATTTTAAAATAGCTGCGAAACAGAGGAGCCTTTATGTTAAAACGTTGCTCTGAAGAGCTAAAACTGAAGAAGAAATAAAACCACGCGGTAGAGTTTATGCGGTGAAAATCATCAGCTAGGAATGGCAAAACAGAGATCAGGACCCGCGCAACGTTGTTTCGTTTCGTTAGCACCAAACTTCCTTTTGCTCCTTTGGCGAACGCTGTGAGGAAACTAGAGCGCACCAAATGTTTTGAATATTAAACTAGACTAAGTAATTAACACCCAAAGGCTTTGGCGCTTGTATTCTGATGAGTTCATGAGCTCTGCTTGTGTGCCTGGTAGACAAGACAAATGCGCCTCAGTTATATACAATAAGTGGCACATGTTAAATCAAAATGAAGATTTGCTGCGGTCATCTCTTAGAGAATGGGCAGAATGCTGGCCAAAAGGTTTCATTGTCAGTTTGGGTAGGTCTCATTTTAATTCATTCTTAAGGTGCTGATGAACTGCTCAGTTCCACGCGCTGGCGTTCCCCACTAATGTTTAATTTTAATTTCAAAGCTTCAGCCGAACCAGATAATGGGGAAGCTTTCTCAAATCACTACGATTTCTCTGAGCTTCGACGCCGCTAGAAACCGCAGTGATGCCGGTTAATGCGGTGTGTATTTTAAGCCGGTGTTCTGCTAAAACGGGGGTCCCATAAAATAACAAAAGTTGCTGACTGTCCTCGGTGAGATCTCAGGAATACACAACGAGGATTCCAGCACTCAATCAGCAAGCGTGCACTAAATCAGGATCTGGGGATTTCAAGGTGCGATCGCGCATTTGGAGCCGCCTACGGCGCACTAAATTAAACTATGAATTGATTGTAGCAGCCGCAAGGTCGGGCTGTTTGGAAACCCCTCGGTCTGGCACGGTGGCTCAGTGATTAGCACTGCTCCCCCACAGCACTAGGGACGGGCATCCGATTCCACCCCCCCTGGCGAATGCCTGTGTGGAATTTGCACGTGCTCCCCATGTCTGCGTGGGTTTCCTCCCACAATCTCAAAAATGTACAGGTTAGCCATTGGGAAATGCAGGGGGATGGGTCCGAATGGAATACTTTTCGCAGGGTTGGTATGGACTCGATGGGCCAAGTGGCCTGCTTCCACACTGTTAGGATTCTGTGAATTTCTTCGCTGGCACTTGTTGTGAACAGTGTCTTCCCTCGGGCTAGGATTCTTTTGATATTAAAAACAAAACAAAGGCAAACATATGGCGTCCTCCAAACAGCAAGAGGCAATTGAAAACAAAACAATTGCCGCAAGATATGTGTCAAAACCTGGGGCCTGAAATATTATCACAAAACATGGAAACTCCTGTTGACTGTTTATATGTTACTTATATGACGTTAGTTATAATAATAGAATGCACCCCGGGGACCATTTGGCCCATCGTGTCCGTATCCATCTTACAATAATTCTATGAACGTTAAAAATGCCATTGCCTTGTGCCAACTATAGACTCGCTGAACTCATAGCTTTGTAAAACACAGATTGAAACAGAATGCCTTTTTCACCACCAGGACACGAGAACTTATACCAATTATCACAGGAGACAACCTGGAAGGAATATAGTAATTCCTTTCAGGAATTTCTTGAGAAAATCAACGGAGGCACCCTGCTCCACCTTTGTTTTCCCTCCCATTGTGTGTCTGTTAGAGATGCCAGGGTTAAAAAAATACCCTTTTTTTTGTGCTGGGGAGCCGCACTTCCTAGTGAAGCAGGTGTGTAATACACGCGATTTACTGCAGTTAATGTGCCTTTTATTAAGTGTTTGTTATGCCTTAACATTTTAATAGGCCAATCAACAGCCCCACTTCAAACTTTTCTTTAGCCATTCACGTGTCCACTATCAAGAATGATGCATGACCCCTCGGGTTTCCTGAGGAGACTGATAGTTTAACCAGATAAAGAACATTACCTGAAAGGCCGCCTGACCCAAAATAAACTCAATTTAACTCAATGTTTGATATAAGGAAGATAAATCAGAGAGTTGAGTGCTGGCGAGGTGAATAGGACAGGTCAATGAAGTCAGCTAATTGCTAGTACTGATTTTGTCGATACGATATTTTGATGGTGGAGGAGAGGGGAGGTAGTGGAGAAAGAGCTGAAACGGAGTAAAATTTAACCCCAAAATAAATCAAAGAAAGTCGGATGCTGGATTTCTGAAACAAAAAAATAACAGACACTGCTGGAGCAACTCAGCAGGTCTGTGGAGAAGGAAGCAGAGTTAACATTTCAAACCAGTTTTGAAGAAGTGCCAGTGGACTGGAGACATTAATTCTCCTCACAGGTGCTGCCATAGATTCGCCAGCAATTTCTGTCTTCGGTTAAATTTCTGTTCTTTTTAAAAAAAAATATCCGAAACACATTGACTCAGGCAGCAATGGTGGGTTTCCAAAGGCAACATCGTGAGTAAATCAACAGAATACAGACAATGGGAGGGGGTGAGGGGAATCTTTGCTGAGATAAATCTTTCCTCGCCCGGAGTTACTCTGTCTCACGGACCCGGTTTAGGATGTTAGTTCTTCTCGCCTGTTTTTAGAAGACAAAAGAGTGGCGGGGTCTTTGTGAGTGAACTTCTGGAGGAAACGAAGGAGCCTTTATGGCTGTTCAAAGTGTCTTTCAGCATCAAGTCACCTGGCTATTTTAACGACCACTAGAAAAAAGCTTATTGGTGGTCCTTTTGAGTTTAGGATTTCCAGAAGCCTCCATAAGCACACTTGAAACAAATGACTTCTGGAACGTACCCCCTCCACCCCCCAAAATGTAATGTATTATGTGTCAGCGAGTATTTATTTATAAATCAAGAGAACACCAGCCCAAAGCAATAAATATCACCTTGTTTCCAAACTGAAGTTGTTAGATTGTCTGCTGTGTATTTTCAGGAATCTGTTTAAGGAGCATTGCTGTACTTACGAATTCTGCTTTGTGTTGGGCACCATTGCCCTGATCCCTATCATTAAATGCGGAAAGTGACCAAACCCAGAACTCCAATGGTCCACGGCTCTGCTTTTGCAATTGATGTCCACTTCCTTTGTGATGAGTGTAGCATATAATGTCAAGAAGGAATATGATAGATTATTGATCATTAATCTCTATGAAAACCATCGATGATAACAGACCAAAAGAAACATTAACACGTGAACGGGACAGGCATGTATAATTATTGTAAGCATGTGAATATGATATAGATGACATATATTTTACTAGAATACTACAGAGCTGCAATGGTTATATTGACTTTTTGTATACATTGGTTACAGCTATTGAGCCTTGGGATAAACAGGATGCAATTCTAAAATATATCGAGTTTTAATTATACTGCTCAGGAAATAATTTTTCCAATTTGATTTGCGAATGCATGTAGATAAGACGAATAGACTTAACTCTGCATAAAATGACAAGTAATAACATGATTAGTGGAAAAAAAACTGTATCCTCAGATGTACTCACCTGAAAATTTATTTTAAAATCGCAGATATTGAGTGCGTTTTTGAGGCACTTTGACTCCAATCAGACAAATTAGTTTTCAGCGCGGTCCCTAATTTCTTACTTTTTAAAAGCGTCTTAACTCATCTACGTTTCAAAATTAAAGACAATCCCCGTAACGGTTCAAACATTCCACTCGGTTTCCAGCCCTAGTTTTATTTATATTAAAAAAACTGTTAACTCTCTTTAAGAAATACACCCAGCTGCCCATTATTTGCAACCTTAGAAATTTACAGCCCAGTAAAGTTATACATATTGTGAAATGGAATGCTCTGCCCATATTGAGCATGCATAAAGAAGACAACACAATAACAGGCAGGGAGCGTCCACACATTTAAAGTAAGAGGGAGCAGATGCGGAGGGGATGTAAGGAAAATCTTTTTCACCCAGAGGATGGTGGAAATCTGGAATTCAGTAAGAGTGGTCAAGGCAGAAACTCTCATAACATTGAAGAAGTATTTAGATGTGTACTTGCGACGCCAAGGCATATAAGGTTATGGGGTCAAGAGTTGGAAAATGGGATTAGAGTAGTTTTTGAATGGCGCGACGCAATGGGCCGAAAGGCATTTTTCTGTGCTGTAGATCTCTAATACTCTACATAGACACTTGACTCAGGTCTCTCTCCTTCCGTTCTATATTCATGTTTATTTATCCAGCTACGAATGATACATAGGTATGTGAGATTGGCGGGGCGGTGGGTGGGTGGGGATGGGTGTCGGTGAAAGGACAATATGCAGCCTTTGCACACGAACGCCATTTCGGTGGCGCAATTTTTAAAAATATAAACGTGCGTAATTCCTAAGTATTTAGCCGATTTAATTCGGGGTTTCGTTTTCCACTTACACTTAAATTTCACCTCCCATAAACCCCACGGTTATATGTCCCATTTGATTATTCCGCGTTCAGTTTTAATCGGTGGAGAATGTCTAAGGCCATTTATTTTTCTGAAGAAGGCACAGTCGCCCTTCAGTAAGAACACCAAACGGTCTGTTTCATTTACCCCGGGGGTTAATTTTAATAGGTTAAACGTGCGCGGTTTTATATAACTTCTAAGATAAATATTTTTTAATGCACAGGGTAATTTGCGTATTATACCGCCATCCTGTCGTAATCAACTCATCTCTGTTGTTACATTCTATGCGCATTCCCACCTTTATTTTCGCTGTTTACACTCTAAATTCGCAGGTCCGCTCAGAGTTGGCAGAGCAGAATTTAGCTTCACTTACACCAATCCACAACTATGCGGAATCCATTAAGAAAATGTGTACCAATGTTATTTCTGACTACCTATCAGACATATGTGCTAATGTATACCGTGTTTAGGAGGCTAGCCGTCGTTATCCGCTCCTTTATTATCCATCAGGTACAACCAATCTTTGCAGCGAATGTAACTTGATCGATTCAACTCTGTGTGGCTTTAATTCATAGAATTTTTGTTGAATACCTTACTACCCCGTACAGGCACTTGATTTCAATTTGATTCACAGCGTTAGTTAATCAATGACAGTCATCCATTTTACATACGAAATTTCACTGCTGTTCGCGCACTTACTCCGAAATTCCTCTCGCTCCCATGTTGGCGCAGCGATTAAATCTGGCGAGATAATTTCACCTTTCTCGGGGTTCTCTGCAAGACCGAAATCAGGTGGAAACTTTATTTTTACTGTCGCTGTTACCCGTTAACCACGTGTAAAAATATACCTGAACGCACAAGTCGGCGGGAGTAAAAAATCGATTTATATCGAATTATGTGGCTGCTTATCCGACTTAGCGAAACGACACGAAGCAAAAAACCGCCAGTTGATATTGGAATTTAAATTAAATAAAGCCAGCAACAGTAAAATTAAGTCTAAAACGTCAATAAATAGTCTACCATATTCAAATCTAATACAGCTGTGTTAAAGCGGAATGTTGGAGGCCAGTTACATTCGAATAATACTGCAGTATTGTATTTCTTAAAATATCAGTTAAAAAATTTCCTTTCAGATACTCTAACCATTAGTTAGGATATCGGACTGCACCGAAACCTGGCTTTTATTCCCAAAGCGAATAATAGGAATGGCTACTGACCTGTGAGTTTGTCCAATTATTATTATTTTTCAAAATGGACGCTTTTTATTGATATTTAGAGTGCCCTTCGCTTTTATCATTTTTGTCCAGTAGCTAATTCACTTTTCGTTTTGTCAACATGATGGTAACTGGTTCTGAGATCTTCGAGGGCCGTTCTCTCATTACTGTGCATAGGAGTGGGGCCTGGTGGTCAGTACTTTGAATTAGTTTTAAAAGTTATGCCCTCCCCCCTTTAAAGAATTCAGTCTGACTCCCTGTCAGTCAGACTGGGCACAACGAGAGTGGACGCGACCAGGAAAGATGATCCCGGCTGGGATTTGGACACTGGGATACATTGACATTCCTTCAAAAGTATCCAAACGTATCGCAACCGTTTCTGCATGTGCTCCATCTACGAGCGGTAAATGTTAGAACACATGCTTATTCCGAGCTATGCTCCTGAGTGAAATCGGCCGAGCCGCTCACGCTACTGAATATGAGGCGAGGAGAGCGAAAGGCGTGTGTCATATTCGGTAATATAACCGACTCATCTTCAGTTCAGCGTAGCAGTCTATACTCGGGAAAGAAAGACACAGACTGACTTCGTATTCATTTCAGTCTCACCGAGGTCCTCAGCCCTAGGATACTGAGAGTAGGGAGACCCATATGCATTGTGTATCAGGCAAAGACAACACGAGTAGACAGATGTTCGCGGAAATACTTTGGAACCACATTTGTTAATGAGGCAACAAGGACTCACGGACCTTGTGTGTTTGAGCAGACGCCTTTTAATAAAAGCCACGTATCCCAATCAGTTCCTATCATCTCTGTAAAGAATTGCAACAATTAGTCGCTTATTATAGCAATTCTGAGTAAGAGATTGCGTCTAACGCCCTAATGGAGCTAAATAGGAATGTATCAAGCGCGAGTTTGGCATGCTTAAAAGAGTAATAGTAAACACCAGCATTGATTTACATTTTCACTGACGAATAAATCTTGAATGTATATAGATATTAACTTAGTCCAACCTCCCAAGGTACATCAACAGACACAACTAACATCTCATCAGAGGAGGCAGTAAGACAGGTGACTAAGAGGCAGATCTTTAAGGCTGAAACAAAAACAGAAATTATTGGAAGAACTCAAGTGTGTCTGGCAGCATGTGTGGTGAGAAAGCGGAGTTAACTTTTCGGGTCCAGTAACCCTTCTTCAGATTTTAAGGCTGATCTGAAGGTGGGAGAGGGAGTTCATTCCGCTGGGAGCTCATTCCATACACGCACCACCCTCTGCGTGACAAAATGCCTCTTCGGTCCCTTTTAAACCTTTTCCCTCTCAACTTAAAACAATGCCCTCTAGTTTTGGACTCCCCTACCCTGGGGAAAATACCTTGACTATTCATGCTGTCATTTGAACAGACAGGTAAAGATGCTCCTCTGATGCTGCTTGGCCTGCTGTGTTCATCCAGCTCTACACCTTGTTATCTCAGATTCTCCAGCATCTGCAATTCCTACTATCTCTGATGTTTCAGACTGATGTGTTGATAGTCTGGAGTTAGATGGACGCTGCCCTCCCATCCCAATTTTGCTCCTTCCGACTTGAGGAGGAACTAGTTGAATGGGTAAATTTTATTTTCATCAATGCCATTAAAGGACCAAAGAGGAATTAGAAGCGTAAAGACCTTCAAATATTCAATGGTAAACAGCTGTTTTGAATTAGTCCACAGTGTACATCGGCCCTTCACACTTCAACTCCTCCTAGCTCACTTTGTTTGAATTTTACAGATGGTCGATCGCATTTGCCTTGAGGTTATTAAAGAAAATCGTAGCTTTCTGATGGGAAGTATTTAGGAAAATATTTAATTAACACCAAACCCTCATGTTAGATTGTGGATTTTCCAGGGTTTCAGAACTGGGAGAAGGTAGGTGATAAAGGAACAACGAAATGAACATTTCTGTTTGTAAGCCACACCTCCACCTCACAGTCAACACCACTCCCCACACCAATAGAACAAGCACTGCCTTAACTGGGAGAAAAATTCTAATTGGCCCACTATTGAAATAGTCTAAAAATAAAGTCGGACCAATGAGTCAGAAGGTTGGGGACTCAAATCTCATTGCATCGATTTTCCAGGCTAACACTCAGTTGCAGTATTGAGGGGTGCTGCAGAACTTTCCGAGGTGCAGTCTTCAGGTGGAAATTATAAATCGAAACCTTTTCAAGTGAACATGAAAGGTGACATTGCATCAATTCGAAGACTAACCTGGGCAATACTTGTCACGATGCTGCCTGTGGGAGCTTGCTGTGCACAGCTTGGCTGCTGCAATTTCCACAGTGCAACAGTGACCAGATAATGGCCGTATAAATACAAATCTACATCCCTTTATCAACATTTCCTTATTTGTCATTGACCGAAAAATGATTAATCACATTTCGAAAACCTTTTTATCCTTGGTCCCAATTTATTTCTGCAACGTACTGACATGAACCCCATGTTATACACCAGCGAGATATGCAGCCGTCAGCACAGACTGCTTGTAGAGATAATAAATGCATTTGGAACTTGTTGCTGTGGATCACTCATTGTGATCAATTTCCTAATATATAGATTTTTTTTAAAATTACAAGCTTTAGTAAAAATGAAGGATTAAACAAGTCAAAACCAGGTTTCTAAAGAAAAAGAAGTGGGTTTGAAGAATGAATTCGAGTTCCTTTATCTGCAGCGTACGTTTCTTGAGTAATGCAGGAATATACGGAACAGCTTATTAAATGCTTTTATTGTCATCACTTCCCTCGAGTCTCCAATCATCAACATTTCACAATTTGCTGGACCCGGATACTGATCGCTAACCTTTGACAGACTGATCACTCCACGCCTGTTGTGTCTCTCATCGCCCGGTTTGTTGATGCAGTAGCGGGAACCGGCGGTCGGGATAAGAATAAACATCGATCAGTTCACAGCCTCCACTTTTGTATCAGTCGATATGCATAAATGTTGGGACCTTTCGATTTCCGAACTGTAAAGCAGCGCCTTGCGGGCGTGTTATCAGTATGTGTGTGTGTGTATGTGTGTGTGTGTATGTGCGTGTGTGTGTGTGTGTTATGGATGGGCACACAACACGTGCAAAGTTGGGGAAGCCAAATAGACTGGCCGTACCAATGTCCATTTTATTGCTTTTCTGAGGGAATACAGCGCGACGGGTTCATCAAGTCTCTCATAAACCTACTCGCATAAATGAACAATTTCTGATGAAGCAAGTTGAATAAAAATAAACAGAAAAAAATCAAAGATTGGAGATTATTAAGACGTATGAAAGACACCAGTAAGTTCGTATCCATTGCTGCATACGGAGCCAAAAAAAATTCCCTTCGCAGAAAGCTATATATAAATACACAGTGGATCTCACAGACAATAACAATGTCTTGTAGGGTGTACCCTACTTTTAAAGCATTGTTCTAATGACAACAGGTTATAGCCGCCCTTGCTGTATTACATTTTGATTTGTAAGTTTACAAAGCTATTCTATTGTTCTTTGAGGGAGGGGTCTTGATTTGTGTCAGTTGGCTCGCTCTGTCTTTTGTTTTGCTGATTAACACTGTCATCACTTCCCAGGGTTGAAGAAGTGTTAACTCTGTTTCGCTATGAAACAGAAAAATGCCTCTGGGTGTTTGGGTGAGACGATATGGGGAAATTCGTCATTGCTTTGTAAATATATGGAATGAACTGATCCTAAATTCAATGAGAACAGAATTGGTTGGATGGTTCAAGGAGGAACTGAACCTCTTCCTGATCCAAAGGGGGCTGGAGGGAGGGCTTTTTATTCCGGGAAAAGAGAGGAATAGCACTTCCAAGATCCAAACTCTGAGCAATGGAAGAGATAACAAGGTGTAGAGCTGGATGAACACAGCGGGCCAAGCAGCATCACAAGAGCAGGAAGGCTGACGTTTCGGGCCTGCTCCTATGATGCTGCTTGGCCTGCTGTGTTCATCCAGCTCTGCACCTTGTTATCTTAGATTCTCCAGCATCTGCAGTTCCTACTATCTCTGAGCAATGGAAGTTTTTTTCCCTTTGAGTGTTCAGAATCCATTTTAAGTTCCATGGGAGAGACAGGAAAACAAAACAGAAGCTATCTGTTCTTTCCAGTTTGGCAGTTAGACTATTCTCACGTTCTGATCACTTAATATGCACTATGAGCACCTTTTCTCCCCCAGCACTCCACCACCCCCCCGCCCCACTATTGCATGAATGCCCTCCACACTTCACGTCAGCTCTGATGAAGAGTCAAAATAAAAACCAAAGAAGTGCAGGTGCTGTGAACAGAAACAAAAACAGAAATTGCTGGATGAGCTCAGCAGGTCTTGCAGCATCAGTGAAGAGAAGTCGGAATTAATGTTGCCGTTCGAGTGACCCTTCTTCAGAACTGATGGTAGCTAGGAAAATGTCGGTTTTAATGTGGCTTAACCCTGCATTGAAACTGACATTTTCCTAGCTACCATCAGTTCTGAGGAAGAGCCATCGGACCCGAAAAGTTAACCCTGATGAAGAATCATCTAGACTCGAAATGTTAGCTCTTTCTCTCTCTCTCCCCATAAATGCTCCAGTCTGGAAAGAGTATCTTTAAGATCAAATTTGAATTTAAAAACACTCACTTTATCTCAAGCCGGGGGTGGGGGTGGGGGTCGGGGTCAAAACCTATGGTTCTTACTTGTAGTTCCAATTTAGAAACGAAAGTACCTGAAGCATTCTTTATAGTTAGTAATGGGACTAGTGCTAACTCCAGTTAGAATTGTAACTGTCGTTAAGCTGAAAGCAGGTTTTCTGATGAAGGGTCTAGGCCCGAAACATCAGCCTTCCTGCTCCTATGATGCTGCTTGGCCTGCTGTGTTCATCCAGCTCTGCACCTTGTCATCTCTTAATTACACCAACATTTTATTCAAGGTTATGTTGCTAAGTTACGTGCGGTGACCGGATAGGGTCAGTAATTCGTTCCCAATGCTATCCAGGAAATCATATCAAGAGAATTCATGCGCAAACTTCGGTTTCGTTAATTCACTTGCGAAGTATTTCATCCTCCGCTTTTTTTCTTTTTAAAAAACCATGTTCCTGGGAATGAAAACAGAAATTGTTGGAAAAACTCAGCAGGTCTGGCAGCATCTGTGGAGAGAAATCGGAGTTAATCTTTCGAGACGAGTGACTCTTCTTCAGATCCCGAAGCATTAACTTTGATTTCTCTCCACAGATGCTACCAGACCTGCTGAGCTTTTGCAGCGACTTCTGTTTTCATTGTCTCTGATTTACAGCATCCGTTCCTGGGAATGTCAGCGTTTGTTACCCATCTTGACAAAGTCTTCTTTATTCCTCAGTAGATTAACGCGTTCATCATTAGAACAAATGAAAGTTAAAATCCAAGTAAAATTGAAGAACTTCGTATCAAAATATTCTTCACTCTTTGTCTTCGCACAGACAAGATGGAAGGCGAACTAGGATTAAACTGCTTATAAGCCCGATGACAGCACGATTTGATTTATTAATTCTAGAACAGAGCTGAGCACTGTTGTTCTATGTTGGAACTATTTTCTTTCAAAATAATTCAAGTGCGGCACGGTAGCTCAGCAGTTAGCACTGCTACCTCCCAGTGCTAGGACCCGGGTTCCACTCCGGCCTGGGACAAGTGTCTGTGTGGAGTTTACACGTTCTCCCCGTGTCTTTGTGGGTTTCTTCCCACATTCAAAAGCTGTGCAGGCTACGTGGGGATTAGCCATGGGAAGTACAGAGTGGTCCTGGGTGGGAATGCTTTTCGGCGGCTCGGTGTGGACTCGAATGGCCCACCTCTACACCAAAGGGATTCTATAATTTATTGCAGCCAAAGAATACAATTGGAAAGTGGGATCACAATTGCAATACTCAAGAGTCTTATTTGTTATACGGGAAATGGGCATCGCTGTCTAGGCCAGCCTCTGTTACCCAGATCCAACGGGCCATTTGTGGTGGCAGTTAAGAATAAAAAATACGCACATTTTGCTTTGGCTTTGGGAGTTACATGTAGACCAGGACCAGGTAAGGATGTGAGATTTCCTTCTCCAAAGAGTATTAGCAATTAGATACAGCAATGATTTCCTAGTCCCAGCCAATTACTGAATTCGCATTTTGCGAAGTGTAAGGTTTGAACACATGACCTCACAGCGTTACCGTGGAGTTCTGTATCATTGGCCCAGGAGCATTACCACCACGACACCGCCTTCCCCGAAGCACACCGCGTGGTCCCAATCTGTCCGTAGAAACACTCTATAACATACCTATGAGAACTGGAACTGGTAACAAGGCTGATATTTTCCCTCTGCGCGTGGAGGAGGGAGGGAATGTTTCATTGTTTAGAATCTTCTCTCAATTTCGCTGAAAATATGTTGAATCCCATTCGTTTCATGGCCATGCGAGCAGATTCACTATGTTCTGTTTTGCGGATCTGGTTCTCTGCGCGGTATTCTGGAATAAAGTGGAAACAGAGAGATTCAACGGCTCTCGTGCAACAAAGTATTAAACGTGATCCGAGCACCGAAATTTGTACTGTCGATTGGAGGAACGTTGATGTTCGAGGATGCACCAACACCCCGTGACCCCCACACCCTGTGACCCTATGCTCTGTGAACACTCATCCTGTGTCTCCCACGCCCTCTGGCCCCCCACATCTGGGCCCTCACACCCTGTGAACCCCACCCTGCGACCCTCACACCCTGTGAACCTCACCCTGTGACCACTCACCCTGTGACCCTCACACCCTGTGAACCCTACATCCTGCGAACCGCACATTCTGACCCTCACACCCTGTGAGCCCTACATCCTGTGAACCGCACATTCTGACCCTCGCACCCTGTGAACCCCACCCTGTGACCTCTCACCGTGACCCTCATACTCTGTGAACCCCACCCCGTGATCTCTCACCCTGTGACCCTCATACTCTGTGAACCCCACCTCGTGACCTCTCACCCTGTGACCCTCACACCCTGTGAACTCCACACCCT